>NC_056747.1:96184323-96294323 GCF_019279795.1 Protopterus annectens
AGTAAACTTATCTGTAGAAAATACTTCTTAATAAACCTTCACTGGCCCGAGCGCACTGAAGATTTGCGATCCGTTGCAGCGGCAAACTAGATCTGGGGGTTAGTCAGAGAGCATCATGGGATAGGTACTGTGCCTCAAGCTACAGACAGATCTTGAGCTTGGAAAGCGGCCGACTCTGAGCCGATGGATCGGCTCTGTACCCACGTGTAAGAACAAACGGCGAGATTGAACAATCTCACACACACACACACACATATATATATATATATATATATATATGTATGTATATATATATATATATATATATATATATGTGTGTGTGTGTGTATTTCAGTATTAATTGGAGCTCTGTGTTTTTATAGTTTTTGAACTTTTTAAATAATGTACTTAATTTTTATTGGTGCTTTCTTTCATGTGGTTGTTATTATAAAGTCAAGAAATGTTTTTCCATCTTTATGACCATTGAAAAAGGGAAATATCCCACTGGATTCTAGAGAATTTTTCCTCAGGCAGACAGTAAGTGTTGGGGGTGTGAAGGGAAATAAAGAGGTAATTGGGAACATTTTCTGGGAGTGCGATGAGTTGGTGGACTTTGAGGATTCCCTGCAGAATGCACTGTCGGAGATGCTAGGTGGGAGATTGGTCTGATGAGGGAGATGATTTTTCTGAGCTATGATACAGAATTGAAATTGCCTAGACATGCTAAGGCCTTGCTGTGTCTAATTATGGTGACTGCCAAAAAAGCAATTACTAGAAAATGGAAATGAAAATCTAAACCAACCATACTTGAGGTAGTGAATATAGTAACAGAGATACAACAACTGGAATTGAGATCTTTAGATAACGGTAGCAGCTAACTACATAGGAAAAAAATGGGAATTGTGGGAAAAATACATACAGGGGAGGAATGAGGTTTAAATGGTGGCAGGACTTAAATGAGTTATGTAATGTTTGAGTGAGAAATATTGTGTAGATTATAACTGATGTATAATGTTTGCAGCTGGGAGTGTGTCAGTATGGTTTGTGATGTAAAATGCATGTGACTAGGATTGTGATTTGTTTTCATTTATATAAATGTGTGATTGCTTATGTCATAAGTGATGGTTTAATAAAGATGTTTCGTGTTTCAAAAAAAGGCAAGAATTGAATACTTTATGTAATATTGCTTAGGTTATGATATATAGCAATATATCTGAAGTATAATGTTTGTTATATTAATACAGCTTGATTACTTTTATATGAATGTAAATTTGCCTGTGTCACAAGTTCAATAAAGTTGTTTGAAAAAAAAGAAAAAGGGAAGTATCTTGAAAGCTTTGCATGTGATTTATTACTATTAAATATACATTTTTTTATACAGTTTTCTAGTGTTGAGGTCCAGTTTTCATTGGTTTATTTCAGTGCAGTCAGTGTTCAGCTGTAGGACATGCAGAGGGGGTCATGATATATAAAAGATAATTAAATTTCACCGCTTTTCTGCCAGTTAAAATTGTATTCATTATTTTATTTAGTATTTAATGAAAAGTGTAGCTACTGCAGTAGTTAAGATATTTAGGTTTATAGGTACTTACTAGGCTGTTGATTTGTGAGAATTTTAAGAAGCCTAGCTTTAAAGCCCCATGCTAGTAATTATCCATGATACTTTGCAATATGAATTCCCAAAGATGAACAGCATAAGTATATGTCGATTACTTACGTTTCTCCTGTCCATGATGGCATTTGGAGCTAAACTAGGTGTAAATTTCTGGTTACTTATCTATTCGTCCAAATTACATTTGAATAGAGCCAGAGCAATATTTTGCTTTATGTGGAGGGGAAACCAATACCATAGAAAAGGTATTCTCTGGGATACAAACCTATCCCTCCAACATGTTCGATTTATTTTGCAAAAGAGATTGAGTTCCATGAGTGGGAATTTATGATACCATTAGACTTCTGAATGTGTAATAAATAGGCCTAATAGAACAGGATCTGTTGAGGCTCTATATGCAAGGCAGAGGTTCCTGTCAGGAGTCATGATATCAAGGAGAGAGACAAGGCTTTGATTTAGGCCATTTTTTTAAAGTGAGGAAGCGCTGTGGTCATTCCAGCCGTGACAAGTATTTGGACAGGTATGGGCATTATATTCCTTGATCAGCCTAATGAGTGCTACAGAGGTACAATAACCTACCTCTATCTAGATGATATATCCCTCCATGTAACCTGTGTGATGAGAACGGACTTCCTTACAATAGTAGATATGTGGGATCAAAGGGCAGTTCATTCTCAGCTCGTGTTCCTAGATGTTTAACTGCAGGATCAGTTTCATGGGGTGTGTTGACACTGTGGTAGTTACAAAGGGAGTCTTGCTTGCCAAAGGATACTGTTATACATTTCTTGTTAAGTAGTTTCAGGACATGGTTTTGGCATGAAATATTTGTTTGGGACAGGCCCTTTTATAGGCTCCTGATGTCCTCTGGAAAGTTCATGATGGCAGTTGTCTGCAGACTTGATCAACCACAGTCCCTTAACATTAATTTTGACTTCCAAGAAGTAAATGCCAAAGAGAAGTGGCATGAGGACTCAACTCTGGGGCACTCTACTAATTTCGGGTCTTTTGGAGAAGATAGCGCTTGTCCATCCTTACATCCTGTTCTATCTGTGAGCCAGTTCGCTAACCAGTTTGTTATATAGGGATTTACATTTAACTCTGAGACATCTATGGTGTCTGAATGTGGGATGGTACTGAATGCCTTTGCAAGGTTCAGAAAGGCAGTGTGCACTGATTTGCCCTTGTTCATTGCCTCAGTGACTTTTTTTAAGAAGTCGTCCAGGTTAAGTAGGCAGAACCTGCCCTTGATGAATTTGAAAAGTTGGATCGAGAGTCTGTAAGTAACTTGTATTTCTATTAGTTCCTTAGCCTTGCAGATGAAGCTGGTCAGGCTTCTGGGTCGGTAATTACACATGTCTTATGTAGCCTCACCTTTATGCAAGGGAATTACTATTGCTGTCCTCCATTCATCTGGCACAAAGTCTGCTTTAAGGATAATGCCGAATAACCTTCTGCAGAGGGTCTGACAGTTCATGTTTCAGATTAGCCAATAGGCTGCCAGTTATGCAATCTGGCCCTATAGATGTAGTGTTCTTGGCCTTGAGAACTTGTTCTTGGGAGATTTGATGGGGTGGGGTAGACATGGGTATGTGATCTGAAAATACTGGAGGTGGGGGATGATTTTTAACATAGTTGAAGGCTTTGTGGTTATTTTTCACCTAGATAGTTTTACCTGGAATTTGGCTTTGGTTCATTTGATGAGACTTCAGAGTTTCTTGTTTAGTTGAGCAAAGAGTATTTTTGGCTTCAGGAGAGTTAGATTTATTTTTGCATGCAATTATTTTTTTTTCTTTTGTTATATAGCCTGGCTATATTAGGGTTCAACCATAGGAGTCTATTTTTAAATTTTGTGTTGTATTTATTTCTGAGGGAGACAGATCCTTCCATGCAACTATATACATATATATAGAACTTGGCAGTAAAGGATTTTGCATAAGTAGTAGGAACATTGTACTGGAAGGGGATTATGAATTTATTCAGGTCATCACTCTGTTTTAGTAGCTTAGCCTTTGTATAGTCTCTGAATACTGAGGTGTTGGAGGATGCCACTAGCTTCAATCTCAAGGTGAACTGACTTGTGGTTCAGTTTGACCGGAGAGGAGGCCACAATAGGTGAGGATCAGTGCTGTCCCATATTGGTAATGACTAAGTGCTGGATATTTTATTCCCTAGTTTGGGGTGTGGAGTAACTATTCTAGGGAATTTGCATTTATGAAGTAGAAAATTCTGGGTATATATATTTGAGGATGATAAGTCTCCCAGCTGTCTGTGAGATAGTTGAAGTCTCCTAGGAGAATGCTGTTGGGCTTAATACACAGGAAGTCTGTACCGGTTAGCTAGGAGGTACGGACCATTGAGAATATAGATGGGGTTCTGTAGTTAGCTATTTGTGATAAAGGATTTTGTTTATAGTGATTTGGACATGGAGGGGTTACAAATCATTATCTTGTTTAATGAGTCTGGAGGTGAGTTTAAAAAAATAATATAGAAACACTTCCTCCATTAGCGCCTACTTCTAATGTGGTGGGTGCACAAGAGTGTTGGGTATTGAAGCCCTCCACTGATGGGGTACTTTCACTGGTCTTGAACCAGGTTTCAATGATGATGCATATATTTACATTTTCAGGGTAAGTAGGGCTTGCAGGTTGTGGAGTTTTTTGGTAGAACTCCTAGCACTGAGCAGCAGTCTCATTTATTTTGCAGCTAGATAATTGTTGTTCTTCCATGCTAAATACACTGCATTTTATATAGTAATATCATTTTGCTCAGCTTAAATGATTTCTAGATTGCTCCTGTATTCTATATTGAGAGACTGTGATCAGTTTATTTATTTAAAAGATCGTTTAAAGCTTAGATCTGATGTTGTTAATCTTCGTTCAATCCTTACTGATAGGTTATTGGTTCCGTCCTTGGAACCGAGCTGGCCAATATCAAGCTTGCATCAGCCTAAAACTCTCTAGCCAAGGTCCTACCCAGAATGCTCTGCTCCCTGTTACCCCAGATCTCATTTGCCACATTGCTGAACAGCCGTGTCAAGCCACTCTCTCAGCTGTCTAATTTGTTGACAGTTTATATATTGTTATTACTCTATTTTTTCCCAAAAGTTTATTCTAATATTTTTCTACCCTATTGCACAATTTAGACTCTCTCCCTTTAGTCTTTTCCTTTTATTACCCTCTTTTCTTACCTTGTGGTAATTCTCAATTACCATCATTGGTAATCCTTCCTTTTCTCATTTTACCCCTTTTCTTGGGGAGCCGTTATTCTTCCGTTTGCTACTGTGCTTCTTCTCCACACCAGCTATGTCGGAAAAGAAAAGTTCCGTTAGTTTCAAGCAGTGCAAAGATTGCAGTCATAAGTTACCACTTTCGGATGGCCATGACTTGTGTGTCTACTGTCTTAATGTCGCCCACTTGACTGTAGATCCTCCGTGTGGGATTTGTAAAAACGTCTCTACCAGGACTCTCAATGAGAGGAAGAATAAGTTAAATTTGAAAGGTCTCCTCAAGTCTCCTTTCTCTAAGGCTGTTTTTGGGTCAGAGGGTTCACCCCCTCCTGTTAAACCCCACGAGAGGCGTTCTTCCTCGTTTTCATTGAAGTCACTCCCGTCTTCTCCCTCTGGAGATCGTAGGGAGTCAAGTCACAAGAAGGTGAAATTGATTACTACTTTGGCACTGCCACCTGTGACCCTGTCGGCTCCAGGCTCGGCACAGCCCCAAATGATCCTGACTACAGCCATTTCTCCTTTATCGATATCGGCAATGGAATTCCCGGTGCAGACAACTACGGTTCTGACAGTTCTGTCGCAACCCCTAACAGCACCATCAGTACAGGTTCATTTCCCTTCAGTACCGTTGGTACAGTCACCTTCGGCTTCAAGTATGACTATTTTGTACTCCACGCGCAGACTTTTTCAGCACTGACATGTACTTCAGTGCAGTCCTTCTCGGCACCATCCTTATTGCCGGTACAGACAATTTCTACTATGGCACCGTACCCTTCGGGGCAGACCTTTGCCTTTTTGGTGCAGACACCTTCAACTACTATGGCGCTGACAACTTTGGTGCAGAGCTTTTCCACACCATTTTCTTCAGTGCAGGCTTCCTCTGCTCTGAACTCTGCACCTATTAAATTAGCAAGGACCAAATATTCCCCTTCACTGGATCCGTTTGCAAGCAGTCAGTATAGTCCTTTCCTGGAAAGGCCAGAATCACCATCAGCCTTCTCCATGAGGTCAACCAAGAATATTTATCAGCAGGATGTGTTGCAGCTTGTTGACCAGTTCCTTGAGGCCAGATGTGTCTCTCAACCATTGAAGTCCATGTTCCCTCATTCAGGTGAGCATATTTTACCTCAAACCCCAATGTATACTCCTCCTTTGACTTCCACTCAAGTTTCAAAGCCTAAAACTCTGACAGCAGCTTCCCTCCCTCCGACTCCAATAGTGGATCTCACTTTGGAACCAGAGTCATCCTTGTGGCCTTCAGTGCACTAGGCATCGGGCACTTCTCAGGCCAGGGGCTGTGCCATTGGGGAGGGCATTCCTTGCTCCAGGATGATTTTTTTCTATGGCACCCTCCAGGGATGCTTTCTCTCTTGTGGTTCACGGTCCTCTTGAGACTCTTGGTCTGGAGGCGGGCTTGTCGGGGCTGTGTTACCACAGTTCCAAGGTTGTCGTGCTTGGTTCCGAGCTTCCATCCTTCCTTGGGTGGGCCAGCCTTTTAGGCCATGGAGATGGCACTTGCCTCCACTGGCAAAGCTCATTTGTCAGAGTCCTCTCCCCCCTCTGTGCAGCAACTGCCACAAGCTTCAACTCCCAGACACCAGGCACAAGAGCGTCAGGTCTCTCCTCCTCAGGAGACCCCCTCTATGCAGTCTTCTCCAGAACCACCCACTGAGGAAGCACCCTGCAAAGCATCATGTAAGAGGAAACACTTGGAATCCACTGAGGAGTCATTGACTGAAGATACGGCTTTTGATGATGGGGAAGGGTCCCCACGGCCACCCTCTGATGAGGTGTCCTTTGGTGACATCCTCAATATCCTTAGACAGGGGTGACTGGAAGTCCTCTAATCCTTCCTCTGAGGAATCCATATTCCTGCAGGCTTTTCGTGCCCAGCCCCCTACCTCCTGGGTTACCCCGCCTGCTAATGAGCTCGTCCAGCTCATCGTGCAGCCCACATGGAAGGCCCCCGACACCATGAAAGCGATACCTAAGAGGCCGGACAAAATATTATCGGCCCCCGCTGAGCACCCCCACTGGTCAAATGGTCTTCCAATAGATGCTATGGTGGTGGCAGCTGCTACTAAGAAGGATTTGGCAGAAGAGAGCTAAACTGCCCATCCACCCAACAAGGAGTCCCAGGCGATTGACAGATTAGGGAAGTGTGCGTTTGCTTTATTGACCTTTGCCGTAAGGTCTTTAAATTATTTGGCACATTTTACCAGGCTTCAGTGAGATCTTATCAACCAGTTCTCTGAAACCTTGGCAGGAGCTGTTTCTGATGAAGTTTGTGATAATGTGGCTTCTAAGGTAGCCACCCTAGAGTCCATTTCCAACTCTTCCATGCATCTTATTTCTCACCCAATGGAAGGGGCAGCTAGAGGGCAGGTGCAGGTATAGTCACCAGACGACATGCTTGGATGCGCCTTTGTGACTTTGCAGACTCCTTTAAGGCTTCCTTCATGAATGCCCCATAGAGGCCACTTCTTTGTTTGGCCCTAAAGTCAAGGATATGTTGGCACGGTGTGAACAAGATGGCAAGACCTTGTCTGCCATTGGTGTCAGACACTCCACTCTTCAGTGATTCTATTATAGAAATCAGAGGAGCGGAAAGATCTGGCACAAGAAATCACAGGGTTCTTTCTGAGATGCATGTGCTGAGTTTTCCCCTAGAGGCAGAGGGGGAAACTCCAATGGAAGACTCTCCTTTCGGGGCACAAGAGGTCTGCGAAACCAGGGTTCCAGAGATTCTTTCTCTGGCCAACTCTATCAGTGCTCCTAAAGCATTGCCCTACTGCTCACCTCCGGAAGCAGTTGGGGGTCATTTCTCCTTGTACCCCACGGCCTCGCAAAAGATAACATCTGACTCTTGGGTACTATTGATTATATCCAGAGGCTATCACATCCCCTTCCATCTTTGCCCAGTCTCATCAAGAGTATTACCCGATGTTCCACCCAGTCAAAGGGAAACAGCAGCACATGAAATCAAAAAGCTGCTACAAAAAAGAGTCATCCAGACGGTCCCCCCAGACCAGATAGGATCCAGATTTTACTCAAGGTTCTTTTTAGTGCCAAAAAAGACAGAGGGCTGGTAACCAATTCTGGATCTCAGTACACTAAACAAATTTGTAAAAACAGAGAAATTCTGGATGGTCATGGTTTAGTTTATCCTCCCTCTTCAGGAAGAAGATGATTGGATGTGCACTGTAGATCTTCAAGATGTGTATTACCACATGAAAATGGACAAACACTCAAGAAGATACCTCCACTTACATATAGGAGACAATCACTACCAGTTTCGAGCTCTGCCCTTCGGTCTCTCTACAGCCCCCAGAGTGTTCACAAAATGCATGGCAGTGGTTATCACTCACTTGCAACTTCAAGGATTCCAGGCATTTCCATATCTAGACGACTGGCTCCTTTCTCTCCCCACTAAGCATCTACTGGAAGAAGGCCTGCAGTATACTCTCTTAACAGCTCGAACCCTAGGAATCACTATAAACTGGGAGAAATCCAACACAACCCCAACTCAGTCTCTGGAATTTATAGTGGTACTGTTGGACATGAGAAATTGCACAGCATCCCTTCCAAAACACAGACTTCAGAGAATAAGACAACAAGTTCAACCACTGCTCTGTCAGCACAAATCCCCAGCTCGATCTGTACTTCAGCTACTGGGGTCAATGGCAGCTTTGATTACCATTGTTCCTCTAGCCAGATTCCACATGAGACTTTTTCAATGGCTATTTCTCATTCAGTGGTACCCTCTATAACATCCTTTGTCTTTTCAAATAAGTGTAACTCAGAGATGCAAGCAATATTTACTTTGGTGGACGTCTCGAAATCCCCAACAATGGTCTCGCCCTTTCAACCCCCACCAACTGATAGCCACAGTGACCATGGATGCCTCTCTGATGGGGTGGGGGAGCTATTTCAGGGAAACTCGGTCCAAGGCACCTGGTCAGAGACAGAAACCCTTTTGCATATCAATGTCCTGGAACTGAGGGTGGTGCTTCTAGTGTTGCAAGCATTTCACTCCATCCTTCCATCAGGGACTATTGCGATTAAATCAGACAACATGTCAGTGGTCTGGTACATCAACAAACAAGGGGGCACCAGATGTTACCCGTTATGCCGAGAGGCATTGAGAATATGGCAATGGGCGATAGCTCACAACCGCTTTCTGATTGCAACTCACATTCTCAGGAGCGCCAACGTGACAGTGGACAAATTAAGCAGGTGCATTATACAGCCTCATGAGTGGTCCCTCAATCCTCTGATAGCAGCAACAATCTTCAACCGCTGGGGCCAGCCGTGCTGCGACCTATTTGCCTCCCCAACCAACTACAAGTTCATTAGCTACTTTGCCCTGCTCCCCCCTCGGGGACAGTCGCCAAGGGATGCTCTAGTCCACACTTGGCCCTCGGGTCTTCTTTATGCCTGTCCTCCTCTTCACCTCATCACCCAGTGTATGAAGAAAGCACGACAGTTGAAGAGCAAAGTGATCCTCATTGCTCCATATTGGCCTCGACAAGTCTGGTTTCCCTTCCTCTGACCTCACCTGCTAGATCAACCGTGGATCCTCAATCCATCCCCAAAGCTGATCTTCCATCAGCAAGGTCTGATTCACCCCTATCTAACAACCCTGAAACTGACAGCTTGGTTTCTCCACTTCCTATGATTGCCAGGCATGAAAACCTTTCATCCCCTGTGCGCAATATTCTTATTGCATCTCATAAATTGTCCACCAGACTAATCTATCTTAACAAATGGAAGAGGTTCTCTCTATGGGCAGCAGATAAGCAAATAGACCCCTTGTCAGCCCTGGTCTTGGTGGTATTGGATTACTTATCACATCTTTTCCACTCTGGAGTGTCTTCCTCAACTATCCATGTACATTTAGCTGCCATCTCAAATTTTCATATTGGTTTTCAAGATTCTTCACTTATGTCATACAGACTTTGTAAGACTTTCATAACAGACAAAACACACTAAAGCCAAACTGTAAATGCACGAAGAACAATATGGCGCACAGGTGGATCCCAGCAACAAACTTTATTGAGAGCTTTCGTCAGAGATAAGCTATTGACTTCTTCAGAATACCGGAAGCTTAATTTACTTCCTTACTTATACACACTCATTAAAACATGTGACTGAAAGCAATTAAACAATCAATTATTCAAATTCATTAAAACTGTGCTTGTGGTTGATCCACAAACTACAAATCTACTTAAAACCATTTAACAACAGAATAATGTTCAAATGATAAAACTTGTATTTGTAAAGACCCCCTCTTTACTTCAAAATACTGAACAATATTGCACTGACCCTCAACTTACAAAATCCATTAAAAACACTGTATTTAAATATGGAATTCAGCTCTTAGTTTAAGAAAACTTGATACAGAAACTGTTTCATTAAGCCCAGGTGGACATATCGCATTACATTTAAGCTGCCACATCAATTCACGTAATTCTAAGACTAAATCAGAAGGACCCCCCCCATCCTTGCAACTAACCTGTTCGATAACACTAAACTTAAAATGATGTTCTTTATTATCTTTGATGTGCTTATGCAATGCGTTGTTTGAATTACACTTCCTAATATCATAAAGGTGTAAGACTCTTAAAAGGGGTTATCCACCTAAAACCTCTCTTTAGAGAACCCATACAACCTTGGGATTTGGCTTTGCTTCTGCAAGCTTTAACAGCTCCACCCTTTGAACCTGCATCTTTTTGTGATGTAAGATATCGCTCTTGGAAAACTTTGTTTCTGATTGCAATCACATCGGCCAGGCGATTGCCAGAACTTCAGGCCTTATGCATCAAACCTCCCTATCTTATCTTCCATAAGGATAAGGTATAACTAAGAACCAATTCTACCTTTTTACCAAAAGTGGTGTCAGAGAGCACTATCAACCAGTCTATTGATCTCCCAATGTTCTTTCCTAACCACTCTAACAGGGGAGAATATTGCCTGCACTCCTTGGATGTTCATAGGCAAATACGATTTTATCTGGACAGAACAAAATCTACCCGTAAATCAGAACAACTGTTTCTGGCTTTTTCTGGACCTAGATGGGGTCATCCTGTATCAAAAGTTACATTGACTTCATGGTTGAAAAATTGTATCACCTTTATCTACAACAAAAACAATCTCACCTTGCCTCACAGAGTGAAAGCACTTTCTACAAGATCTATGGCAACTTCAGCAGCTTTCCATGCTAGGGCTTCCCTCAGTGATATTTGCTCAGCTGTGACTTGGACCAAACCTCATACCTTTATTCTTCATTATAAATTGGACTTGGCTACCAGAGGTAGAGCTTCCTTTGGCTCCATGGTGCTCAGGAATGTCCTTCCATGAGGGCCACCCAGGGATACAGGTAGCTGGGGACTCTGTCCCATCAGTAAGGAATGAACAAAGATATCAACATCAGATAAAGAAGTTATGTCTTGCCATAATGTTCCATCTGTTTTGTTGATTTTTGTTCATTCATTACTTCCCACCCTCCCGGAGGTTCTTGGTTAATATCATGTACTCCTTTCTTGTAGGTCTGTTATGACCAGAGGTAGCCTCTACTTTTATCTATCAACTTGCAAACTCGATCTGAGGTAACAGGGAGCAGAGCATGCTGGGTAGGCCCTTGGCTCGAGAGTTTTTGGCTGACATGAGCTTGATATTGGCCGCCACGGTTCTGAGGATGGAACCGATAACCCATCAGTAATGAATGAACGAAGATCAACAACACAGATGGAATGTTATGGTAAGACATAACTTCTTTTTTTCTTTTATATTTATATTTAGTACAGTACTTCTGAAAGGCAAAGCTAACAGTAGGAAAACAACTTTGTTATACTGAGTATGGGTTGGAGAAAAGGGGTAGGTAAGAGATGGGTGAAATGTGGGAGCTGTGGGTTTGCCGTTTACTTAACAGACTTTTTATGAGGGAGAGGATGTAGAATGTTAGGATAAAATGGAAAAGTGATGCATTTAAAAAGTCTAGCAGGAGAACAACAGGATGGAAATTCTGACTGAATAATGATGGGAATAAAAAGTCCTCTTCAGGGGTAGTAAGTGAACAAAGAACACTGAGAAAGAATAGATTGAAGAATGTTGGGAATAAAAAGTCCTCTTCAGGGGTAGTAAGCGAACAAGGAGCACTGAGAAAGAATAGATTGAAGAATGTTGGGAATAAAAAGTCCTCTTCAGGGGTAGTAAGCAAACAAAGAACACTGAGAAAGAATAGATTGAAGAATGTTGGGAATAAAAAGTCCTCTTCAGGGGTAGTAAGCAAACAAAGAACACTGAGAAAGAATAGATTGAAGAATGTTGGGAATAAAAAGTCCTCTTCAGGGGTAGCAAGCAAACAAAGAACACTGAGAAAGAATAGATTGAAGAATGTTGGGAATAAAAAGTCCTCTTCAGGGGTAGTAAGCAAACAAAGAACACTGAGAAAGAATAGATTGTAGAATGTTGGGAATAAAAAGTACTCTTCAGGGGTAGTAAGCAAACAAAGAACACTGAGAAAGAATAGATTGAAGAATGTTGGGAATAAAAAGTCCTCTTCAGGGGTAGTAAGCAAACAAAGAACACTGAGAAAGAATAGATTGAAGAATGTTGGGAATAAAAAGTCCTCTTCAGGGGTAGTAAGCGAACAAGGAGCACTGAGAAGGATTAGACTGAAGAATGAAGGGAATAAAAAGTCCTCTTCAGGGGTAGAAAGTGAACAAAGAGCGCTGAGAAGGATATTAAGACAAAACAGAAAGAAATTATGTCCTACAGCTGTGGGAAATAATAATAAGAATAAATAGTTAAAAGTAACAACAGCAGGAAATTAATTATTGACAGTAATGTCCCAGAGGAAGGGAAGGATATAATTTAACAGATTCTGCTGACTGATGGGGAAACTACCCATCTTATTCCTAATTCTGTTTAGTCAGGCCTCAGGTTGGGTATTGAATGCACAGGTGTAACCTGTCAGCATAATCAGAACAGTGAGGGTGCACAGAACTAAACACCTTAACTAAGTGATTAAACCTGTTTAAGACCAAGGTATACAAACGTCAAAATGTGGTGATAGTCTTTTCATTGAAAGAGACTGTTTCTTCAATGTGGAGAGGCAGACATGTCAGCTTTTGACTTTAATCACAGATTGAAAAGCAGAAGAGCCCTAAGCGAGTCTCACAGCATGGGGTCCATTTCCTTACTTTGTTCTGTGATGAGGGGCCAGTGGTAGTCACCACACAGCAGCTACGTCTTTGGCCGTGGTTAGTGAAGAAAGAGAACTGCATTTACGAGTCAGACAGTTATGTCTTGGAGTCAGGACTGCTCTCACTGACAAGGTAACTGAAGTACAGTATGACACAAGAAAGGTACATTCATTTTAATTAGACAATGAGCAAACTGTACATCAGTACCAACTGGAGAATGAACGTTCTCCGGCAGGGTATTAATGCACAAGTAATGCCTGGTGAAAAACATGCCCACCACTTCACGGCAGCATATCAAGCTGCAGTTGAGTTCGGACTGAGTAAACAGAATGGCCGCCATTATTTTACGCACATTTTTTGCTGTTTACCGAATGTAAAATCTAAAAAAAAGATAACAACAAAAAAGTATGTGTGTGTCTACGTCTGTCTGCATGTCAGTGAAAGTGAGAGTGAGCGAGCCGTTATTTTATTTATTTATTTAACATTTGTTTACCGGTAAAGTCCGACTTGGAATGAAGCCAATTTTCAGTGGAGGCCCGGGGAGAAACACTCCAGACGCATGTTTTTGTAATGTGGAAGAAAACCCACACAAATGCAAGGAGGACATGTAAACTCCACACAGAGAACACTCCAGCCGAGAATCGAACTGGAGAACCTCTTGCTGTGAGGCGACAATGCTACAGCTGTACCACTGCTCTGGCCACATTTTATGCTCACTAAGCAGCACTTTTCCTGTTTAGCGAGTGTAAAATAAAAAAATTAAAATAAAGCATGTGTGTTAGTGTATGCATGTATGTGAGTAAGAGAAAGAGAATGATTGATAAGAGCGAAACAGAAAAGTGTGTGTTTATGTTTGTCTGCATGTGAATGCATGCATGAAAGCAGAGAGACTGCGTGTGTATGTGTGTGTGTGTCTGTGTGTGTGTGAACGAGCGAGATCCAGACAGTGAGAGAGAAAGCAAGAGTGGTGATGTGTAAGTGAATGCGTGTATGAAAGCAGAGGAGACTTTGTGCGATAGAGATTGAGAGAGAGAGAGAGAGAGAGAGCAGTCTTGTGTGAGTGAATGCATGTATGAAAGTAGAGTAGACTGTGTGTGTCTGTGTGTGTGTGTGTCTGAGAGAGAGAGTGATCTTGTGTGAGTGAATGTGTGTGTGAAAGCAGAAGAGACTGTGTATTTGTGCATGGGAGAGAGACTGAGCTGTTTGTAAAATTGTTTTTTCACTTGCTTATTATTTTTTATATATGTTTGATGTAAAATTCTTCCTGCAACACCATTAACATATACTACAGCAAGTTTGAAACATTAGTCGGTGGAACTATTTTACATTAAAGATATATAAAAAAATAATATAGTACTTAAATAAGCAAGTAAAACACAACAATTTTACATACAGACCAATTAAGTTTAAGTGCAATAATACCCTCCAGGGTGTGTATTAATGTGTAATTAATGCCCTTCCAGGGGTGTAGAAGCTCTCCACCTGCGGTGTTGGGCCTCATAACATCCCTGGGTGGCCATTAATTACACATTAACACACACCCTGTCAGGCACTATTGCTTGCATATTTGTGAAGGCTTATGGATTATACACTATTTGTTCACAAAGAGGGGGGGTCAGGAAGTAGACATGAAAGAGCTACATTTGTTTTCATCCTTTTATCCCCTAATCTGCATTCATTTGTATTTAAAATTCAGATTTATTTCATTAGTAACTCGGTGCTTTTCATTTTCAGGAAATTAAGCAACCTTTACTAATTTTTTTTCTTTTATACTCATTAGATGGGCTTTACTATTACGGACTGAAGAGTAGTTTTTCCCTACAATCACATTATTCATTAGGCGTAGCGTGAGTTCAAGACCCTGGCAGGCCAATGTTATCTGATATCATAGTCTTGGCTGTAATGACTGAAGCAGACAGAACACACCTGTATCATCTACTGACTTGTATGAGTATAATACATGTCATTTAAATATGGCTGTACAGCAGATAATCCAATATACATAAAAGCATAATATTTTAAAACTTTTTTGCTCCCAGACAGCTGTTAATTCAGTAGCATTTGCTGAATTGTAGTGCAGAGGCAGGGAATTCAGTCATTGTTATCAAACTGCATTCAGGAATGACAGAACCATAGCTAGTATGGGGTGAAGGGTGCAGCCACCCTGGACAGAAGGTGTTAGAAGGGTACGATTGGGAGATGCCAACTGGTCTGTAGTGCATTGTTCACATTTATTACTGGTATGGTAATGACTTCTGATACTACTTTTTCTTTTAGGACTGAAGTGCTTGTTTCAAAGCTCCATGTGTGGTTTAAGTTGTAGCAAGTGGTTTGCTATAGCTTTTAAAAGAAGGAAAGACCCTCCTTTTTTGGAGGGGGGACAGATTGTGGAGTGACTTGCCAGCTGTGGCTCTGAAGAATGAGCTTCCATTTCTGGTAAATGTTAGTTGAGGTGTGGGTGAAGAAGGCAAGCAGCCTTTGGCCTTTTCTGTGTTTTCTCAGGGAGAGTTTAAAGGTCTCTGGTTTGCTGGTATTGTTAAGCTTGAGGAGTTGAATGATGCAGGACTTTATTAATGCAAGCACTGATGTCTGCATAAGTGCACTGGGAGAGGATCGAGCATTACAATACCCTTGCTCCACCACAAAGCCACTGCACTTGCCAGGGGGTGGGCTTAAGGAAGAAAAGGTTATTCTCATCAGAGTGATGGTGCCATGAAGATCTCACCTCACACAGGATTAGGCCTGCATAGGTTAAGGTCTGGAAACAAAGTAACCCTCGGAACAGAACTGCAACATGGAAAAGGAAGGCTAGAAATTCTAGCAGGGGTGGCGTTATGGGTGGACAGACCTCCCAATAAATCTTATTATATTTTCACACGTAAGTTGCACTTCACCTTAATTTTTATGTTGTGAGTTGAAAATACATTTCTGCTAGCATATTTTTCTCAGTATGGTTACCAATTAATTTACTTAAAAAATAAATAAATAAATAAAAAAGTGTGTGTGTGTGTGTGTGTGTGTGTGTGTGTGTGTGTGTGTTTGTGCTGGGGCCAGGCAATTTTTTTTGGTGATCTTTTAGCCAAAGACTGTTTCAGTTACAAGTGACTATAGGAATATTGTTTGGCAAAACTTTTAATTTATGTTTTGTGACATCTGCTTACCTCAGAGATTAGATGTACCAAACACTTGGTTAAGGGAATGTGCACCTGGGAGCTTTGCCGAAGTAGAAAGTACCCAAACAACCCCATGCATGCACATCCCTGTCCCTCCCCCAGAGTAAACGTGACCCGGTTATGCTCAACCCTTTTCTCTGCTACTCCTTGACAAATCCAATAGGTGTCCAAGGCCCAAGCTGTAGTTAGGGCTTTATCCCTTCATGCTAGTTTTGAATTTTCAAGGACTATACATGCCTTTCTCAGGTCTGACTTCTACTCATTACACACACACACACACACACACACACACACACACACACACACACACACACACACACACACACACACACACACACACACACACACACACACACACACACACACACACACACACACACACACACACACACACACACACACACACACACACACACACACACACACATGCACACACACACTCACACTCACACACACACACACTCACACTCACACACACTCACACTCACACTCAGACTCACACAAAAAAACACGTTTTTAGTTTTTACTTGTGTTTTTGTATTGACTGAGAAGTGAGCAGTAAAATACTAGTAACTAACAGAGAATGGAAAAAGTACTGACCTGAAGCTCAAAGCAGGCCAGCATTGCCAGGAAGACAAAGGCAAGGCATGTAATGCAGATGGGAACACTGAGGAGACACTGACACAGCCTCCGCCTCCAGGGCGGGTAATAAAACTCTTCACAGCCAGTCACGGGGCTCACTCTTTTCTGTCCCTAGGAAAGAAAAAATGAAAAAATATATACTTTTAATACAATTGTTTTACAGTTATTTCTCTGTTATAAAACCATAGTCTAAGGTACTGATTTTTCAGAAAACTGCTCACAAACTAGGGTGTGTTTGTGAACTGTGAGTCATTCACAGACAGGAACCATCAGAAAACTTGGAACTCTTACACACTATGAACTTTTAACAAAGTGGTACCTGTTTACAAACTAGGGTCTTCTCACAGACAAGGAGCTAACCATTCCTATAAAATGTTCAGAAACAATGAGCTCCCAAAAGAAAATTTTCACAACTATGCACAAGCCATTCACTGACGAGAACCTTTTCATAGGTTCCTACTCACAGTCGAGGGTCTGTTCACAACTAGACCTGTTCATACATCAGGATGTGTTTACACAAGGGCCTGTTTTTCAAATGTGACACGTTTAAACTCTGGGGTATATTTAAGGATGGGGACCTGTTCATGAACAGGAACGTAATGTCTATCAGCTGGAATATGCTCACTTATCAGGGCATGCCCAAAACCTGGAACCTGTTCATAAATAATAACTGCTCATAAAGTGAGATTTTTTCCAAACTAGGACCTGCTGACAGTCTGACTTGCTCACAACTGGAATATGTTCTCAAATGAGACCCGTTTCACCATGTATGAATAGATCTCCAAAACTGATCTGAACCCATTTAGGATCTATTCACAGACCAGGACTTGTTCACCAGCTGTGAAAATATATCCTTTTCATAATGTACTCATTTTTACAAGTATAGCACACACACAAACAAGAAATATACTCTCAGGCTGAGACCTATTGATAAACTTTGATCTACTCATAACTGGGTCATACAACTGTGCATTGGCATCAAGCACTACTAGGAAATCTTGCTGGCAACCCATCTCAAAGTAAGCCTATGTGCTCCCAGAACCCTGATCTTTACAAAATCATAAAAATCCTCTGCCTCCCCTTTCAGACAGGAGAGGAGGCCTCTTACTACCCAGTTTTCCAAGTTCTTGAAAGCTCTGTTACATGAGCTGCTATACGAAATAGTCACCAGTCACTGGCTGCAGGTGAGTGGAGACCCTATCCTCATGCTGGTGGATTGGCTTTCCTATGGAAAGTATGGATACCCCTCTCCCTCATCAGTTGGTAGCAGAAATGAGATTGTCAAAGTTTCTAAGCATGATGTTTCATAGTGTAGAACAAATAAAGCAATAAGAAAAATCCATCCCCACATTGGTTGCTCACAGCGCCTAAGACTTATAAGAGCTGTATCGTCTGGCCTTGCAACACGTTTGTGCCCGTTGCAAAATTCTGCTGCTGCTTTTCTTCCATGCTTGTTTTTGCTGAAGTACATAGAAATGTTATCACGTGAATCGGTGACAAAGCGCTTGTAGAAATGTTATCACGTGAATCAGTGACAAAGCGCTTGATCTTGTGAGTGTGTGATATGTTCTAACCAGGTCTTCACATTAACTGTATAAGTAAAATGCTTTATGTTCATTTTCTGTTAAGCCATCCACTAGTACAAACAGTGGGCCAGGCATAGCATTAAGTATTTTGTGACAATGTAGTAACTGCCTTATTCTTACTGAAAACGCTTTATTGCTACCTTAAAATGATTCAGTATGTGAGATGTGTGAGTCTTTATTTAACTTGGAGGCTACCTTCTTATCTCAGAATGCATTCTGTAAGCACAATACACATACACATACAGCACAAAACACTCCCATTAAAGCACTTCCATTAAACCAACTTATGCAGACGACTGTTAACAGAACACTGCCTAAGCCTCCCAGACTAAAGACTTAGACATTAGTGTATATACAGCAACACACCCATCTTCACGCTTCACACCCACACCAAAGATGCATACCTCTAAGAGTCACAAGGGTATAGAGTCTAAGTCCATATGGCCCACTGAGACTGCATCAAACCATGGTAATGTTTTAGTAACAGGTGACTCTGTTCTAAGGCATATGGGCACCACACTACCCAGGATGAAAAAAATAGGGTGGCAGTTAGCTGTCTTTATGGAGCCAGGATGTAACGAGGGTTCTTAGATCCCTCCATCCTGAAAAACATGATTATGACCTGATAGTGGTCCATGTGGGGGTGAACGACCTTAGAATCTCTACACAGAAGGACATTATTTGCTTCGCTATGCATGTGTCAGAGCAAGAAAGACACTGATCTTGAGTGATATTTTGCCATCACCCAGAATAATGCCGAGATTCAAAGATAATTGGCTTTAATATCTGGCTATGTAGTTAGTGTCATTCTGGGGGGGGGGGTCCAGTATATGTTAGCTTGGGATGAGATGGCTGACATGTCTTCCTGCTTTGCCAGGGATGGCCTTCACCTCCCTTACCAAGACTTTTGCATTTTGGCTAAAGCCGTTGCTCTCACCATAATGCCATCTTTCAGTAAGAGTCCATCTGATGGAAGGTCCAATCTAGTAAATTCTAATTTGGGACACATTCATGTGGCTCTACTCAGTACCAGGAGTTTTACCAACAAAATGCCGAAACTTTATGTTCTCCTGAAACCTGAACACATTCGTATATGTACAGTTACAGAAACATGGTTTCACAGCAGTGAAAGCACTCCCCCTGTTCCTGTGTATATTGCCTATCACATCATCAGACCCTTTGGCAACTGTGGGGGAGTATCAGCATTTGTCAAGTATATCATCACCTCATGGCAGACTCCTTGGAACATCACTTTTGAGAACTCCTGTAAGTCCAAATCACCCTAAACAAGACTAATTACCACTTCATAGCTAGCTATACATCACCCTCTATGTCCCCTTCTGATCATGAAAGCTATCTTAATGCATTAGCTGAAATTCCCATTAAACCAAGACCTTTCTACTAGGAGACTTCAACCATACATCGATAGACAGTCTGACTTACAATGGTTGGCATACCCAGCACTTCCTTGACATTATACATGCTAACGCTCCTTCATAAATAGCCATTCTTCTAGGGTACCCAACATCCTGGAACTAGGGATCATAAATAAGGGCACTTCTTGCACATCTCCATATGTGTCATCATGTCTTGTTAAATGGCATCATAATTTAGTGACCTTTTCCATTACAACTGATGGTACTTCCCCTGTGAATAGCTCTGTTTAGTGATTTCTTAAAAGCAAACCATCTTCTGTTACTTAATGACTTAAATTCTGCTGTAATCCTTCTCTGAAGAATCCTATTGTTAAAGCTGCTGGCTCTGCCTCGGACTTCTACTCCCACTTACACAGCTGTATTGGTAAGGCAGTGCCTTTCTGCAACAGAAAATGAGAAATCTGAAAACAAACCCCTGTGGTGGAATAAATTATATAACATGAGGTCATTGTTCCCCTCTATGTGTCACTCATTAGACCCATTATAGAGTATAACGCCTCTTTTGGAATGTACCTCACAAGACATCTGCAGCAGCTGGAAAGACCACAGAAGTACCTCATAAAGAGGATTACTGGCCTCAAACAAATGCCCTACACTGCCCACCTCAAAAAACTCCAGCTTTACTCCATAGCATATTGCCTACTCTGAGGTGATCTCTGCCTAACATATAAAGCTATGTCAAACCCAGAGCTGTTGGACATGCTACACCTAAAGAAATCCCAATCCCTACAAGCTACATGCTCTAGGGACCTAAACCTTGTCACCACAATAAACAGGACACACTGGAGGGATAGATTCCTGTCCCAGAGACTTTCCATACTCTGGAACAAGCTACCCATCTATGTCAAGCAAAGTTATTCATTAGCACTCTTCAAGTAAAATCTTGTTGAGTGGATGGGAAATAGGAAATACACCCCTGGGATCACTTCTGTGTCTCTGCTCGACAGTGGCACAGAAAAATAGCTTTCTTGGGTGGCCTAAGCCGTGGAACCTTGCTGGCTAGGCTTACATAGGCCCTTGGGCTGATAGCCTAGTACCTACCTATGAACCTATGAGAAAGAAACTGCTTAATGCTTATAAGAAGTTTCATTCTGCCTACCTTAAAAGCACACTTAAGCAAACTAACAAAGAGCTTAAGGGAACAATTGGGAAGCTCAAAGCTCAGTATGAATGTAAAATAGACATTAAAAGTAAAAACAAATGCAAATCTTTCTTTAACTATGTCAGGAATTTAAGAACGGATACTCAACAATGTTCAGCGCTAGTCCACAATAATACTACACTCTTTGACCCAAAGGAAATAACTAATATCCTAGCTAACAAATTTTAGACTACCCCCTTAATTACTATGGAAGAAAGTCCTCTAAGCCCTTTCAAAACCTAAGAACTGAGGGTCCTGACAATATACCAGGTAGCCTCATTATCCATGCCAAAAATGGGTTTTCTGAACCCTTACTTCAACCCTTTTATCTGAGCATCTCTACTGGTTGCATTCCTGAAGTCTGGAAAACTGCTATTGCAATTTCTTTACACAAGGGTGGCTCAACCACTGACCCTGGTAACTATAGACCCATTAGTCTCACCAGCCTCATATGTTAAGTATGGAGCACATTATCTTAGACTTCATTAATGTGGACATTGAAAGTCTCTCCACCCTGGAAGCTCATAAATTTGGCTTTATCAAAGGAAGGCCCTGCCTCTTTAACCTCATTAATTTATTTAAAAAATTAACTGATGCAGTGGACCGTGGTTACACAGTGCATATAGTATATCTAGGTCTGTTCAATCCGTTAACTTTGCAAATGTATAAGAACAATATTCTGAATTGTTCCCGATTATGGATCTTTGTCCCTTATTTTATTTTTCTGTTTTATTTTGCATTTCCCTTCACTATTGAGATAAGCAGTTAACAACTGTGCCTTTAAGCGACCAAGTCCTGTCTTAAACTTGACTTATCATCATGGTATTTGCAAGCCAGATGCACAATATTTATGAAGAGCAGACAAGGCTTGGTTGCTTTTCTATTAATATTAAATAAGCGAATTGTTACTTAGAGGATGAAGCTTAAGCACAACACAGTGTCAATTATCACATTTTCAGACTTATTTCTACAACTTAAAGTGTAGTTTAGAGACATTTTCCAATCTGATACAATAAAATACCTACATAAGAATCCTCTAAAACCAATGCAATTACAGTAGGACTGAAAGGCCGATAATTTCATAGTTAGTATAATTTTCTTTTGCTCTGCACATACAATGTACAACAATAACTGCTTTAGACTCAACTCTTTCTGCAAATGGTAGCAATTATAATAACGTAATAGAAATGTGGAAATCTCAGGATGTGTGATGTTGCACACTGAAGCACAACTCAGCAAAGAAACCATACTGAGATGGTTGGCAATCACATGTGATTAATGTACTCTCTTTCCTAATAAACATCGATTACTGCTTGACCTTAACTCTTAAGGTTATTAGAGATTCCTAATGAACATAAAAATACAGTAATTTTATGATTATCAACATGACCTATTTAAGTCACAGGCCATATTTAGGTCCCTGGAATGGGTAGCCCTAGTCCCGTTTGGTTTATGGATATGCAGCAAGTTCATTAGGTTTGGGTTTTGGATTGTTCTGTAGGCCAGGCTTAAGTCTCCCCTAAGAAGTATATATGGTACAGAGTATAGTGACAGGGACTTTAGTCGGTCTGTGTATGGTACATGCTGGAGCCCCTTGATATTTTCTGTTAGAAACCTCTGAGATCTCCTTAATTGCTACAGATGCTTAGTACAGTACATGCCAAATGGGGCATTATACTCAAATATAGGCTGGATAAGTGCTGAGTATAAGGGGGTTATAACTTTTTTTGCTCTTGAGGTGATGCCTTTACTAATCAAATGTGCTACATAGAAAGCTTTCCTTACTACAGTATAAACATGATGGTCAAAGTTAAGGTTGCAGTCAACTTGTGATCCCAGGTCCCTTACCACTTCATGGGTACTTAGTATTGTTGTTGATTTGATAGTGTGAAGGGACATTGTTTACGCCGAAGGGAATGATAAGGCACTTCCTTGCATTCAGTTTGAGACCATGACAAATAGACCAGTCATTGGTCTGTGTGAGTCCCTCCTGGTGTATAGTGACATGATTTGGGGATTCAGTGATTGCACCTAGTTTGAGTCGTCTGCAAACATGGTCAGCCACAACCCCTTAGTTTTGACCTGAACTTCTGAGAAGTACATACCAAACAGTAGGGGGCCCCAGCACTGACCCATGTGGCTCCCCATTGGTAAGAGGTCTGCTTTTATGTGGAGTCACCCACTTTGATAGTGTGTCCTGTTTATGAGTCAGTTGGCAACCCACCTTACAACAAGGGGGTTTACATTCAGTTTGCTATGTTTGTCATTAATGCCTGAATGTGGGATTGTGTTGAAAGCCTTTTCCAATTTGAGGTATGCCTGAATGTGGGATTGTGGTGAAAGCCTTTTCCAATTTGAGGTATGCTGTGTGAACAGATTTGTCCACATCAATGGCCTTGGTCACACTTTCAAAGAACTCCACCAGATTTAACAGGCAGGATCTGCCCTTCACAAAGCCAAATTGGGTAGGATCCGGGGTTTGGAGGTCACCTATGTCTTTAGTTATGAGGTCCATAATATGTTTCATGGCCCTGCAGATGAGACTGGTTAGGCTTATGGTTCAGCAGTTCCCCAGGTCTGATGCTAGGCCACCTTTGTGGAGGGGAATAACTGTAGCTATTCTCCATTACATAGGAGCAAAGCCTGTGGTTAGGTTATGATTTAAAGGGTACTTAGTGGTGGTGCTAATTCATATTTTGGCCTGTTTAGAAGACAGCCTGGGATGTTGTCTAGTCCATACAGGCTATGTTTTTGCCTTGGACAGGGCTTTGAGGATTTGCTCTTCAGATATGTAGGGTGGGGGGAAGTTTGGGGGAAAGTCTGTTGCAAGTTAGGAGTGGATAAGGGAGTGAAACAGTTGCCAAACCTATCTGCTAGCAGGTTTTTTATCTCTGTGGGGTCGGTGTGTGTGATACCGTTGGTCACTAGTTCTGCACATGCTTGGGTCCTACTCTTTAGGTTATGTATGTAGCTGTAAAACGCCTTATGGTTATCCTTGGCTGTACTTGCTAAGTTTCTTTCAAAGGAGCCCTTGCAGGATATGACAAGTTATCCTATTTGCCTGTTGAGGCTGAGGAGGGTGCATTTCCATTGTTGTGGCCTTGCCTTTGTCTTCTTGAAAAGCAATTTTTCTGCATTTATTGTAAAGTTTGTCAATGCTGGATGTCCACCATGGCAGCTTGCTTGTACTTGCGACTCTGGCTTTGATTCTTTCTCGTACAGCTAGTTTTTTTACACTTATGCAAGTGATTGTACTGAGCATTAGTGTAAGCTTCAGCATAGTTACCACTTTCAGCTTAGCATGGGGCTTGGAATGCATTTATACCTTCACCTAAGAGGCCATAGTTTGCCTTGGTGAAGATTTTTAGTCTGATTTCACCCTTTGTGAGTTCTGGTGTTAGTCCCAGCTTGAAGGTGACTGATTTGTGGTCAGTTTTAACTAATGAGGGTCTGACATTTGTAGTAGTGCACCTGTTTGACATGTTGGTGAGGACCACATCTACAATGTTTGTTTCTCTTGTCGAGGTATGGACAATTTGTTCCAGGGCATTTGAATTAACAAAGTCAAGGAACTTTTGCGTTAGCAAGTTAGGGCTAGCGTAGGTTTCCCAGTTGATGTGGGTGAAATTCCCCATAAACAGTGTGTTTGGTAAAATTTAAACTGTCGTCAGTTTGGTCAACTAGGCTTCTTGGGTATCGTGACCCCTGAAGGGGAATCTATAACTGGGTATGACTTGAATGGCAATCTTGCTCACTGTAACCCAGATGTGCAGTAACTCCATGGAGTTGTCCAGTCTAACTAGACAGGAGATGAATTTATTTCTAATATAGATTGAAACACTGCCTCCTTTGGTTTTCTTATGTTCATTTTGCAGTCTAAAGGTGTGGAAGGCACTGTAACCTTGCAAAGCCGGAGTACTCTCCTAGGCCTTGAACCAGGTTTCTTTGACTGCACAGATATCTACATCTTCTAGAAGTGATTCCAGGGATTGTAGTTTTTGTTTTAATCTCCTAGCATTTAGCAATAGGACCCTTATTTTGTTGTGATTAGTTCATTTCACGTCGGTAATGTTGTTTTCGAGACCTTGCATAAAAAATGGCACTATGGGGGAGGGACGAGCCTTTTGCCAGCAGCCAAAAGCAGTACAACAGTATAGTTTAGTATACAGTAAATAAATACAGTACAAAGGTAGGTGGCAGGCACTAAAAAAGTGCAGTAAATAGTACAAATAAGAAAAAAAAAAAAAAAAAAAACAGGCAACTTATTTGTTTTTGGAAGCTCAGAAGCCTCTAGTCATCTGGTATGTCAGCTCAGAGTTGTGGTTGGTAGCCCACCTCATTTCAGCTTGGTACAAACAAGCTGAAACCTGCTCAAATGCAGGCCTAAATACCAGAAACTAAAAACCTGGAAAAAAAAAACTCTAAAAAGATTGAAAGGGACCAATAAGGATGCTTATTCCTAGCCCTAGATCAACCACTGCAATCTGCTTGACTTTATGAAACAGCTTTGAGGGGAGTGTTACTACTATCATGCAAGAAACTGCACTTTGGGGAGGCACTCTCAAATATGATTGCTATGGCCTCCTAGGTGTTTTTCTCTGTACATGATACTTTCACCTTTTGCAGAGAAATCATTAGCATTTATATGTGCCATTATCTCCTGCATTCCATATGAAAGAAAAGGAGAAATACTGCATTTAAAAAAGGCTGAAGGAGTTATGGAGACAAATACTGGCATAGTAATGGATAAAATGGACAGGCTGACCTGAGAGATAGTAGGGAGTTATGGGTCCATGTATGTAGATTCAGCCATTAAAGATGGGAGTGGTCAATCTGAAGCAAAGTATTATGACCAAGAACATCCATCTAAATGAGATAATGTCTACATAAATGGTCTGAACAAGGGAGCGGAGGGGAAAGACAGTGTGATGTTTACTAGACAGTGCTTGGTCACCCTCTTAGAAAGACTGAAGGGTCTAGATGGCCAAGTATGTTATGCCCAAAAGATCAGTTAGCCCATATCTGACATAAATGCCTAATGAATAGGAAGCTAGAAATTAATGGACAAAGTGCACTGTAAAGACAAGAAAACCATTTGATATTTCAAGACTCATTAGTATGACTCCAAGAATAGCAATACTGTATGACTGAAAACACAGCGTTATATATAATATATCCATATCACTTTGTTCCTACCTTCCAGTGTTCTGTGAGTTAGCTGGCAGCATGATTGTAGAGATGAATGATTTGGAAAAAATTCCTGTTAGAAAAGACAAAAGTCTGGCAATATGTCTCTTTTGAAGTTTATTCTTTTTCAATTTCTCCAAGTTTTTTGGGTTTCTAATACCATGATGGGAATGGACCCCATTCCTAAGTCAAAGTATGATTAAAGTTCATGAAATTAGTATTGTTTCAGTCTTTGATGTCAGCCAAAAGTGCTCTTCGCAGCACACGCATTGTGCCCAGTAATGATTCCTTCTGCAATTCATTTGGGGTTACATGTATTGGTAACATATCTATATACAACTGTAGATTCTTTTTTTACAAGATCCGTTGCTCCTACTACTATTGGAACTATCTGGGTATCTTTCTTCCACATTGCTCTCATTTCTGCCTGCAGATCCTGACATTTTATGAGTTTGTGTCTCTCTGTACGCAAGACACTGTAGTCACTGGGTGTGGTGACTTCAATGAGCAATGCTACTTTTGTCTTCTTTTCACGGACCACTATATCTGTTTATCTCGCATTTATCTTTTGAACTGCTGGTAATGGATGATCCCATGTGATGTAAACTTCATCATTTCCTGTGATGCTTTGGGGCTCATGTTTCCAGTGTTTTTCAGCCACTTCAACACCATAATGTTTGCACAATCCCCAGTGCAACAGTCTTGCCACATTACCATGCCTTTCAGTATACGGTCCTTCTGCCATTAATATGCCGTTATTCTTTAGTGAAGTAGAAATGATGAAAAGGAAGGGAAAACAGATCCTTACCAAAGACTGTAATATGGCACTTCACTCACAGACAAACAGTTGTATTGTCAACAGTTATACATGGGTTCTGATAGTCAGATAGTGAACGAATAGTGGATTTATGGAGAAGAAAGATGGCCAATTTAAAAAAAAATTCTAAGGAAGAATACAGGTCACTGAGTAGAATTAAACTGGAACAACAGGAACCAAACAGCAAACAGCAAAAAACAACGAAGTTGTATTATATTTCAGTGTGCAATAAATCCTTTGGTGGAACTGTTTCTTCGTTGTTTTTTGCTGTTTGCTGTTTGGTTCCTGTTGTTCCAGTTTGATGCCTACCGATCCACAGTTCCATCTACCTCGGATTTTCAGAGAAAATATGGAAGGGAGTCAAATGTCCCTGGACAATTTTCTTGTTAATTCTAATACTACTGCCTCTAATCCAGCTGATAGAGGTGAGAGACAATTTCCACAAAGAGTTCCCAATGAAGTGAATAGTGTTTGGGAAAAATGGGATGAAGAGAGACGCTCTAGACCTACTAATCCTTTTTCTGGTGTGGGCAGGAAGATATCGTTGGCGTTAAATACAGAACATAAATTATTGTTTGATGAACTTGAAAAATTAATGTGGAAGGAGACTTCAGTCCATTACAATATATGTGGTCTACAAAAATATGTTGAGACTGATACTACTCCCAGGGGACTTAGAGTGTTTAAAGATCCTTCCAGTCCGTTTGATTTAAATCAGGACACGGAAGTTTTGTTTCATAAAAGGTGGGTTAATGCTGCCCACCAATGTGTGACTGAATGGCTGCACATACTTATAGAACGAGACCAACTGAAGCATAAAGAATTATGTGCTAACATCAAAAAACTTTGTTCTGATATAACTAATGCTGTTCCGTTGTCCGCTTTTGATGATTTTCTCAAACAAACCAACTCCAAATTAAAAGACTATGAGGTTACTTTGGTCAATAGGAAGAAAGGAAAACTTCAGCGTGATATACGTGATTACGAGTCTAGCAAAGCTTTCTTATCCAGGACAGAGCGCTCTAAACGTCGCAAACAAGTTAGGTTTCATCCAGACGATGCCGCCAATCCACCATTCAACTCTTCTGCCTCAGAAGGAGGTTACACTTCCTATGAAGACGAATGGAACAAGGGCGACTTCCCAGGTCTCCCACAAGCTGAACAGAGGGAAAGATTTCGGCAAACTTTTCGGGGGAACTCCTCGTCCTCCATTCCTCCAGCACAGGGACAAAAACGGACATGGGAACAGTCGGCTAACCCAGGTGGGCAACGTTTTGGACAGGGGGGATTCAAACGGGGAAGACGTTGAATCTTATAATGTTTGTGATACCAATGTTTTTTCAAATGCCACTGAATATGTTGTAAATCTTTCATAGTACATTTTTAGTGAAACAGAAATGCATGTTTTAAACAAGGGACTTAAATTTGTCCCTACAGTGGTAACTCGCCTTCATGATATTCAAAGTGATGTTTTTTCCTTTGCTAGGAAGCTACATTTGAAATATTTTTTTAGTAAAGGCAGAGGTTTTGTTTTGGAAACAGATGGGGACAGTATAAATAGCTCATTAGATAGTTTTTTTTCTTGTGTCTCAGATATTGAAAATAATGCATATTATAGTTTTGATACTTCGAAGGTTCCTTCTCAAAGCACTTTCATGCCTGATGTTTTGAATGGGGAGGTATGTCAGTTTGTTAGTTTGGTTAATTATTTTACTGAATTGTCTTACAAAAAGTTCATGAGTAATAGATCTAATATAGACTACAATATGTCTGTTCAGGAGTGGAAGGCTTTATTAACTTTAAGCAAGATGGATGATATTGTATTCAAGCCATCAGATAAGGGCAACAAACTAGTAGTCATGCATTTTTCTGAATATCTTAATATGTGTATGGAGCATTTGTGTGATATTAATACATACAAGACTGTTGATTCTGAAGTTTATTATACAGCTATTGATGATTATATAGAGTTAATAAATAAGGGAATGAGATTGGGTTATTTTTGCCAATCAGATGTTAAGAAAAAGTTTAATGTTGATGGTTGCAAGATGGCCTTGTTTTATTGTCTACCTAAAATCCACAAGAATTTATATAGACCTCCAGGGCGACCAATAGTATCTGGTTCACAGTATTTTCTATACAACTTGGGTGTCTTTTTGCACCATTTTTTGTCTCCTTATCTTACAAAATTACCTTCATATATAACTGATGTTTTTGATTTTTTGGATAAAGTAAAATGTGTTAAACTAAATCACAATATGTTATGGGTTAGTATAGATGTAAAAAGTCTTTACACAAGTATTTTACATCAATTTGGATTGGAAGCTATTAGATTTTTCTTGGGAAATTCTCCTGCAACAGAATATGTTATTGAATTGGTACATTTTTGTTTAACTCATAATTATTTTGAGTTTAATAATGTTTTATATCATCAGTTGCAAGGTACAGCCATGGGGGCCTCATTTGCCCCCATGTATGCTAATTTATTTATGGGTATGTTTGAATTGGAGATCATTTATAAGCAAAATTTTTTCATGAACATGTTATCCAATATTTTAGGTACGTGGATGACTTAATATTCTTGGTCGATGGTAATAGGGACCAAATTATTGAATTTTTTAATGAGATTAATGTTAATAAATACCTCATAAAATTTGATGGACTGAATATTGGTCATATCATTCCATTTTTGGATGTGGTGTTGGATATCTCCGATGGTCAAAATATTGTGACTTCACCTCATAAGAAATTTGAAGGGACATGCCAGTACTTACATGGTACTAGTGGGCATCCGTCACATATAATTAATGCTTTACCTTATGGGGAAATGTTACGGATTCAGAGACTTTGCAATAATTCTGATATTTTCCATAAAGAAATGGGATTTTTGGTTGAATCATTCACAACCCGGGGTTATAGCAAGGATATTTTGGAAAGTAGTTTCACTAGATTGATGACAGGAGTTAAACCCATGGTTAAAAAATCTATTTCCCATGGGAATAATACCAATATGGTGGGCAATGTGATACAATTATATAATGATAGTGTGAATAAGGATGATATTTATTTTGTGACCACATTTGGCTGTTTTACTAAATGTTTTCTGGATATTGTTGGTCAATTTTGGCTTTATTTATGCTCTCTTAGGAATGTACAACAATGGTTGAATGCAAATATTAAGTTTTCTTACCATAAAGGTAAGAATATAAAAAACGTTTTAGTTAAAGCTAAATTTATCATGCCTCCCACTAAAATGTATGCTCAACCTGTTCGAGTAGGCACTTTTCCTTGTGGCAAGTGCAAGGCTTGCAAACATATTGTAACTAATTTTGAGTTTATTAATAATATTAGATTTGATAGTCTTGGTTTTTTTAATTGTAACACTGTGGGCGTTATATATGCTCTACAATGTCCTTGTGATAAATTTTATATTGGGGAAACCAAAAGGGCATTTAAAATTAGACTTCTAGAACATGTTAGAGATATCAATAATTGTAAGAAGAATAGTCCTGTGGCCATGCATTTTTTAGAATTTCATAATAGTTGTAGTGATGGCTTGAAGGGGACAGTATTAGAACAAATTTGTGTATCTATGTTTAATAATATGAGTATCAAAACTGTTTTACTGAAGAAAGAAACTGTGTACATTTTAAAATTTAAGACTATGTTTCCCTTTGGGCTAAATGAAGAGCTCAATTGGAAAACTTTATCTTATTAGAATGTTGTCTAATTGATTAATTGTTTAATTATTTTATTGAATGGGTGTATATATAGTGTTTTGCTATGTGAGTATTTTATTCTCCTTGAAGGCTTTGGCCGAGACGTCAGAGATTATATTTCAGTGTGCAATAAATCCTTTGGTGGAACTGTTTCTTCGTTGTTTTTCACTGAGTAGAATTAGACTGATCAGAATCTTTGCAGACTGGGTTACAGCCAGATGGGTCATGTATGTATCTGTAGTGGAAGGAGAGCATGCCATTGTCTGGATGGGGTGGGATTGAGAGGAGGAGGAGGAGAGAGGGTACATAATGTTGGGGTCCATGGAAGTGGAGGGGTAAGGAGAGGGTGCTGTTTGTGAAGGCTTGGTTAAGCACGAGTTGCCATACAATCAATGGATAAAGAGTACAAGTAAGTAAATATGGTATGCTGACATAAAAGCTGCATGGTAGGGAAGGATTATGGTTCATCTAGGGTTATACAACAAAGCAAAAAAAGGAATTAAACATTGTAGGCGTAATTATAATAGTAAGACGGGAAGGAAGGGTGAAAAAGAGGTGAGATCAGATAATGAAATCAAAGGTGAGACTGAAGGCTGAAGAAGATGAGCAGGTGAAACCAGCTCAGTTCAAATTTAAGATTGGTGCAGTGATGTTTAATTTGTTTATTGAACAATCAGTTTCCCTGTTTTAGCCCCAGGACTCTATTAAACTCTATCAGCCAACCCGAAGGAACTCTCAACGTGTGCTAAATTCAGACTCTGGTTCAAACCTGCCTTACTAAGCAAAACCAATGCCATATTCCAGGCAACATCACTGATAGCCACATTCCAGGCCACATAATCTATATGCATTTACACACACCTTCATCTTTTATCTTGCAATTCTATCTCTGTACCTCACCTATGCATCCTGTAAATGTGTACATATCTTTCTCATCTCCGCACTTTCCGAACTATATAGTTTTCTTCTAATTTTCCATCCACTGATAATTCTGTACTCTGACAAAAAAATACTGTTTACAAACTTACAGTTTTATTCATATACCAGTATCTCCATTTTATGTTTAATTTGCACCTGCATATAACTAACTCAGGTACTAGCCATTGGCTGTAGTTCAGGCTGGGCCTAAAACTGCTCAGTTTGATAACTGCCCTACAGTAGTAGTAAACAAACATTAATAAATAGTCCTTGTTTCAGTCTTTTTAATATCATTATAAAAGCATCAGCATTCATATGTGCTACAACAATCTACTGAAAGAACACTAGATCCAACAAAATTCAAAGGTTCAAACTGCAAGCCTGTACTTATCAATATAGCTAGACACCCATTTGTTTTTTTCATAAATCCATTTCTTAGTAGCTAGAATAATAATTTCCTCATAATATTGCAATTTTTAATTGAGCTGTTAGCCATATTTTCTGTAATATTACAACACTATAAGTTCTTAAAAAAATTCATCCACCTAAGATCATCCCATTTTGCACTTAATCCTGCTATGTTTCATGCAACTGTCCTCATACATGTTGTTTGTCTTTTCAGCTTTTCCTGGTTAGGGGTCGCCACAGTGGAAATCCGGTCCACTAATGATTGGCAGTCGATTTTTATGGTGCCGAGTTGCCAGCCCGACGCCCAACCTTCAGCGAAGGCATGCCCATTCACGCATGTCTTTCGGAGACCACTCGACTGCGGGGAGGACATGCAGACTCCACATAGAAGGCACTCCAGCCGAGAATCGAACAGGAGAACCTCTTGCTGTGAGGCAACACCGCTACCGCTGTACCACCGCGGCTTTCCAACTGTCTTCATACATGTTACCTGCCCAAAATTCTTTGTTAGCAAGCATCTGTCATCCCTTTTGTCTTCATAATTCACCACCCAGTTCATCAAGTAAATGACCAGTTTTTAAAGCTAGAACTTTTCTGATGCCGGGTATCAAACAGGAGGGGGAAACAGAAATGGAAAGGGAGGGGAAAGTGCTGGTTTACAGAGGAAGCGGAGAGAGAAATTATTGTTGTGGAGCACTAACAATCCAAGACAAGAATCATGGATTAAGGAAATGAAAAGAAAAAAGGCTAAGTATAACTAAGGGGAAACATAACAGCTAGGTAACAGCAGGGTTTTACAGACAACGTTATGAGGAAGTGGAACTAAAAATTAGGAAACTTTGTCTAAGCAACACATGAGAAGAGCGCTAGATAGGGAAGGTTCATGGGGTACAGGTTTATGAATGGTGATAAGGCTGGAGGACAGAATGTTTCTCCAGCAGAATTTTAGAAGAGGGTGGGGCTTTGCTGGGCTCCATGATCAAAGCCACAAGGATTCTCTTTGCAAAGGGTAAGTGCGACACTGAGGATCCAACAAATTTAAAACCTATATCCTTCTGTAATGCTGATGTGAAAATCTTTGTGTAAGTATTAACTGGGAAGTTAAAGAAGGTATTGTGATAAATGAGTGTCCTAGCATGGTGAGATTTGTTAAGAGAAGATACTCAGGGCATCACTGGATCCTGTAGGTGGATTTTATTGAATGTAGGCAGCCAAAAGAAGACAGCAAAGAATATACTGCTTAACAATCAAAAAGATTTTACCACTGTTGGTTGCGCATACTTGTTTGAGATATTAGTCCAGAATGTGGGGGAAATGCCTTTTTGTCTGGGAGATACAGACAAAGAATATAGCTCCCTGGATATGTACTGCAGCAAATGGTGAGATTTTTGAGATGGTGAATTTGACTGAGAAGGCATAGCATCTTACCATGTCTATTTCTGATTATAATGAGCTTGATCCAAAGGAGGAGTGTTCACTTGGAATCAAATCACGAAAACCTTGCTGTGGTACAATTAAATAAGATGTCCACAAATGAACGAATAAAAATATTATAACTGTTGATCGCTTTCACTAACAATAATAGAATTTCATCAGAACAGTGGACTTACTCCATGAGTCAGTTTAAAAACCTTATTCATAGAATCACATGACTAACTTTGACCAATTACATATTCGTGCATCAATAAAAACTCATGCCTTAATTTCAATAAATATAAAAAAACTAACAATTTATACCAAAAAATTGCTAGGGACATACCCTTGCAGGCATTGTTCCATACTGACTGTACCACTACATATTTGGTATACTTGGCTACATGTGACTCTTGCCCATGTTTCTATGTGGGGAAAACTATCTAAAAATTAAGGGATAGGGTCCTTGAACACCTCTCAGATATAAGGAAGGGTGATATCAAAAATGCGCTAGCCAAACATCAGCTAGAGTTTTCCAAACACCAATTTTCATTTAGGGTATTACAATGTGTACATAGGACTTTGAGAGGAGGTGATGTGAATAATTATTTGGAACAGAATGAGTTAAAATGGATCCTAAGGATGCAAGCACATAGATTTCCTGGGCTCACCAACTATGTTAGTATTAAACCCGCCCTTAAAGGGTGGAAGTTAAAGATTCATAAACACATATAATGTGGGATGCAGCACTCTCCTATCAATGGTGATGTCATTTTGGCCCCGTTTTTATTACTGTGATTGGTTGATTTGTATTATATATAGTATGTATTGTTTTAGTTAGGTATGAGGATCTGAGGAAGCATTGGTTTTATGCGAAAGCGCTTGTCCTACATTTTTGAAAAATTGTTTTTATTAAAGTGGAGTAACTCTAGCCGTGGTTATCCAGCTGTTTTTTTATGAAGATTTATTCTGTCTGGATATTCAGTTTGCACTGGTGATTTTTTTTTTCATTTACAGCCTGTTAGTGCAGGGGTGCTTTCTGCTGCTTTAAACCAGGTCTCTATTACAGCACAAATGTCACTGTTCTCCATTTTAAGGAGTGCTTCAAGCAAGTGCATTTTGAGATTTAGGCTTCTAGCACTGAGCAGCATGACCCTCAGATTGCATTTGTTTATAACTGTTACAGTGGTAATTTGGTCTTTGGAACACTGCCTAAAAAACGCACTGCAAGCCCAGGGGTGACAGATGTAGGCCATCTCTGGCAAAGCATTGAGGTCTGTCAGTCATATCATCCCAGGCAGACAGATATTGGATCCCCTTAGAATGACACCAAAAACTTAGCCAATTGTTGAAATCAATCATTTTCTGCTTGTACTGTGGTATCATTCTGGGTGATGGTAGGATGCTGCTCAGGGCTAGTGTCATAATCTAAGAGCTCCTCCATGTCTCTTTTCATGTGGTCCAGGGAGGTATGTCTCAGGTCATTCACACCCACATGTACAATGACAGAGTCATACTTGTACCTGTTGTTGAGGGACCTGAGTGTGTGCGTTATGTGGCAGATCCTGGCACCTGACAGGCAGCTGACTGTTACTTTCTCCGTATTCAGCCTAGTGAGTGGGATATCAGTGTGCCTCACTATTGAGTCACCTACAACTAATGTATTGGGCATGCTGTGTTGCTTTAGGGGCTTTGGTTGAGTGGCACATTGTTTATGAGAGTTATGTGTCTCATGATTAGTGTTGTGTTGTGGTGGTCGAGTGTGTTTCTGCCTTGGAGGTCTCTGCTGTTTAGGTAGATTTTTATTGAGAGCCTCCGCGAAGGTGGGTGTGTGGTTTGTGTTTTTTGTGAAGGCAGTGCTGGTCTGTGCTCTGGAGGGCTATGTGTTCCATGTGGTGTGGTGCAAGTACTGACCTTCTCTTCTTGACCATCTATTCCAGTCTTGGCTGGAGAGTGTGTGGCTTACAATTTAGATATATAAACGCATCTCTTGAAAGTCTGAGTGTTGGCAGGTAAGAGGAGAGGGTTGTCAGTGTATGAGGCAGTTGCTACATTGCCTCAGGATGCCCAGGTTCACCAGGTTAATAGGAGAAAGCACAGGGAACTGACCTTTAGATATGCCTGGAGGGGTGGACATTAATAATAAGTACTGGAGCTGTTTCCTTGTAGAACGTTTAGTGCTGGTAGCACTTTGTGTGCTAAATAATTGCTACAAGAAATCTGGTTACGTGCTAGACTTATAAGCTAGTAAAAGTGTAGGAAAGGAGAGAACTGGCAGATCTAATGGAAAAAAAATTGAAGAGCAGACTTTGGCACCACTCAGAAGCTTACAAACAGTCCTGGATACAGCAAATCTGTACCTGGACTAGACTAGTTACAGGAAAAGTGGGAAAGAAGTGCAAATGTGGGCTTTTAATCCAGAAAGTTGAAAGAGATGGAAATAAACTGCCCAAATGGCCAATAAACTACAATTTCTGGGCCAGAAACCACTCCTCTTGTGGTAGTTAGGCCACCTACTGCTTACCACTCCCACTGATAAGCTAGAAGGCTTCCCTCCAACACAGAAAGGCTTGGGGGACTCAGGAGCTTACAAACAGTCCTGGATACAGCAAATCTGTATCTGGACTAGACTAGTTACAGGAAAGGTGGGAAACAAGCGCAAATGCAGGCTTTTAAACCAGAAAGTTGAAAGAGATGGAAAAACTGCCCAAACTACCAATAAACTACAATTTCTGGGCCTGAATACCGCTCCTCTTCTGGTAGATAGAATACCTAGTGCTTACCACTCCCACTGATAAGCTAGAAAGTTTCCTCCAACACTGAAAGGCTTTGGGGGCTCAGAAGCTTACAAACAGTCCTGGATACAGTAAATCTGTATCTGGACTAGACTACTTACAAGAAAGGGAGGAAACAAGCTTAGGATTTTTTTTTTTACAGAAAAGCAGCTAAAATAGCACTAAAAACAATTCAAGTGCAGTGCAAGCTAGCACACTTGAGTGTGTAGCAATATTAAAGCAAATACAGTTTAAATAAATACAATTTATTCAAAATGTATTCTGAACTGAATTCAATTATTTTGTTTTATTCAACTCTGAACAGTTAAAAAGTGCCAAAAAATATACTTATCAGCTGAGAAGCACACTCTGTCAGAACACAAGTAGATTCTAGCAAAGTTTTTTTTTTTTTATTAGTAGAGTGGAAAGGAATAAAGGAGGAACAGAAGATAATTGGTTAAGAACCTATGTGGGTTAGCCTTCTCAAATGTTCTCTTTGTATTAGGTAGAATGAGCTAATGACACCAGATTGAAAGGAGTGTCCCAGATCAAATTTACAGTAGGGGCGGGCAACTGCAAAGCCACCAAGCAGTTTACAGTTTAATAATTCAGTAAAAATGCAATTACAATAAACAAAAACAGCAGCAAAATGGCTATGGTGTTTATGAACCAGAACCAAAAAAAAAAAAAAAAACACAATGAAGCACCAGAAAAGAATATAAGTTTTTAAACTTCACAGCTGGTGATTTTGGTCTGACAGTTTCTTTTTTAGATGTAACTCTTAGGTGGAATGCATGTCTCAATGTTGTTTCAAGCTGTATCCATCGAAAAAGTACATTTAGTAATAGTTCCATACATTTTAAGAGTAGCCACCCCAAATTTATAAAAAAGAACGTCCCCTGAGGTCAGTTTATTTGGACATCATGTATGATTGTAGATGACAAGTTGTTCTTGGAAAAAGTGGAATTTATAAAAGGGTTATTTTTGGAAAGGGGGTACCCTGGAGATGTGTTAAATAGCACAGCTAGGGAGATAATTTCTAGAAGGGATGCAGATTTTCCCTCAATTTTAAAATAAGGTTTTTCCAAGAGGATGGTGGTTACTACTGGGGTAAAGAGTAAACCCAGGTTTTGTTTGGATATGAGTGTAGACAATTTTGTGATACTTTAAATCATTAGTGAAAACTGAAAGGTTATTTTGGGAAATGGAGACATGGTTAAAGCATTGGGGGAGACTCCACTTTTTGTGTATAAGAAAAGTCAGAGTATCAAACATATGTTGGAAAACAGTGGAAGGGGCATCTCACACATGGATGTTGGTATGGTGAAATGTGTTGGTTGTAGATATATTCAAGTAGGCCCTCACATTTTTTGGAACATCTTCACTACAATATTACTGTTCTTGGTAGGGTAGATTGTAGTACTGAGGGAAATGTTTGTCGCCTTGTGTAGTGGGTGTTTGGCTTTTTATGTGGGCATGTCCACTAGAAGTTTGAGAAAGCATATTTTGGAACACTTATACGCAATTAGGATTAAAAATCTTAATGCTTTATATAAACATTCTAATGTATGTGGTAATTGGAAAAAAATAATGTTTTCAGTTATGGAAGTAGTGAATGTGGATATTAGGGGTGGTGATTTGGATCTATATTAGAACATCGAATATTTAACAGTTCGAATCACTAAAGGTCAACCTTTAATGATCGAACTGTTAAAACATGGAATGTTCTAAAAACAAAAATAAAAAAAAAAACTAAAAAAAAACTAAAAGGTGTAGGCAGGGGAGGCTGTGCCCCCCTGCACCCCCTACACCCCACACTACTTAAATATACCAACTCTGAGATTGTACTTCAGTGCACTACAGTGCGGAAATAGAAATTTTCCATTTCCTGCACTGTAGCACAATCTCGGAGTTGGTATATTTAAGTAGCGGGGGCATGGGGGTGCAGGGTGGCTTGCCCCCTGCATACAGCAATTAGTTTTCATTTCTATCGCTTTTTTATTTTTTTATTACTCATTCAGTGTTACTGAACTTCGATGATATGGTGTCAACCATATCGTATTCAAAGTTCACTAACTTCGAGTTTGTTATATAGACCCGGTGAATTTAGGAGTACTGTGGAACAAAAGGAGGCAGAATGGCAACTCAGGCTTGCCTCCTATATACATCCCAGGTTTAACTATGCTGTCAATATTAAGTGCTTTTTTAAAAAATAGGAAAATTAATATAAATGAAAGTTTTATAATGGTTAGGTATGTTTTCAAATATATACACACATATATTTATATATATATTTTTTCAACTATATACAGTTGTAATTTTGATGAACTGTTTGAGTGTAGTTTGTTCACTTTAAGAGATGTTTTAAGAGATTGTTCAACAAAAGAGCTTGATTGGTTCTTTCTTAATTGAGTACACTATTTAAATGCGCATATATGGAAAGTTTTTGTGTTTTGGAAGAAGTCGTTCTGACGAATAGCGCAATGAAAGTGTTTTACGCTAAAAACGTATATTCTTTTTTGGTGCCTCTTGGTATTTTTTTGTTTTTAAAAATGCAATTACAGTAATGAACACTATTACAGCTAGTAGCTAAGTAGAAAACACTACAGAAATGTTTATCACAGCAGAAAAACAGCCACTAAATGAATGTTTTAAACAGATAAAGGAGCAAGGAGACTCTAGAGAATGCTTTTAATTTCAAAGAAATCAGTTATATGATTCACTCCTTGGCAGGAAATCAGAACAAACAAACAGAGGTTTTTAACAAATGGTGGGAAAAGAAGTGGATTTCACTCCCCAGTTTTTAGCCAAAGTTCATGGCTACTACTGCTTCCTGGATGATATTCTGATCTTATGGAAGGGTAGTTTACAAGAATGGGAAGGAGTGTTGAATGTGTAGTAGAATTCCACCACTTTTTTAAGGTTTATGAGTTTTAGCAGCAAAGAGAGTATCAATTACTTAGATATCACAATAGGTAAGAACATAGCAACTGGCTGCTTCACTTCTACCATTTTTAGGAAGGAAATGTTTTCAAACACTTACCTCCATTTTGACAACTGTTATCCTTACCACCAAAAAAAAAAACTGGTGGTTAAGGGATAAATGGCAAGACTATCGCACCTTATTTCTGAGGATGAGTTGCATCTTCTCATCTCATCTGTCTATTTTTAGAGAGGGGGTACCCTAAGCAATTTTTGTGTAAATTGAAGAAGGAAGTAGTTGAACACAGACATGGCCGATTTGCACCTATTATGGGGGTAGGTACATCATACCAGGGTAATTCTAATGTTGTTTACCCTTTAGAACATGGATAAAAGGCTGGTTTTGGCAGTTCAAACCCCTTACTTATTATCCCCTTCAGTACTAACACTAATTTGTATATTGACATTGTTAAATCATTTTGGAATTTAGTTTTTACTGAGGAGATAAAGTATCTTGGAGCAGCTCTGTGATAATTCTTTCCAAGGGTAGGAATGTTAAGTCTTTACTTGAATCAGTTTCTAACAAGATACAATTTACCCACGGTAGAATGCAGAAATGTGGGTTCTGCTGTACATGTAGATACTTACATGAAGGGACTTTTATAATGTTGAACGTCTATGAAAGGACATTGGATGCCCAGGGAAGTGCAACTGTAACATTGCCTATGTGGTGAATTTAGCAAGCTATGGATCCTGCAATTCATTTTATGTAAGGAAAATGACCATAAAGCTGAAGAACAGGATTAGGGAACATTATTATGATCTTAGGAAAAAGAAGACTACTTACTAATGCTCTTTATAGACATTCTGTCCTAAGCCCTTCATTTAAGAAAGTTACTTTTTTGTTATAGACAGGATTTTCATTTCTCCCTTACGTGGGGATGCTGATACTTTGTTAGAACTATGAGAGTTAAGTTGGTAGCTCAGACTCAATGCTGCAGTGGCTCCAGGTCTTAATGATGTTATATCACTGAATAGTGTTTTAAAGTTTAGAACAGTTTGTGTATAATTATAGTTTATCATTAACATGAATTTTAGTATTTATTTTTATGTAGTTTAGTAGTCAACATTTAGGTCTGGTGTCCATTTTAGGTCATAATTGGATATTTTTTTAATATTATTTCACTTTTTATAAGCCAATTAATTGTATTTATAGCTTTCATCATGGTTTTGTTATGTATGACATCTAAATGTTTTTGTGAATTTTGGATTTTTATTGGCTGGGGAGAGTTTTTAAATGCTGCTTTTTGTACGTTGATTCATTACTCTGATGAAGTCTTGCTGAATGTTTTAAGATGAAAGGGCTCAGTATTCATTAAATGGCACATTGTGTTACAAAGAAGGTTCCAGTTTCTTTTTTGTTTTACAAGTATCATTTAGTGTGTGATAATCTTCATTACAAGCAGTTTTCATCACAAAACACATTGACATAATTTTAGTTGCAAACATTATAACCACTTATAATCTACCCAATCATTGTCAGTCTAACATTACATAGATCATTTGAATTATGCCTTGTTTTACACCTCATTCCTCCCTTGTGTGTATTGTTCCCACAATTCCCATTCTTTCCTATGTAATTTGCTCCTTCCCTTTTCTAAAGATCCCAATTCCAGTTGTTTTATCTTTGGTACTATATTCACTACTTCTAGTGTCGTTGCTTTAGATTTTGGTTTCAATTTTCTAGTAATTACTTTTTTGGCTACCACCATAATTCGACTCAGCAAGGGAATTCTGTATCATAGTTCAGAAAAATCATATCCTTAGTTATATCAATTTGCTCACCCAGTATCTCTGAAAGATTAGTCTGCAGGGAATCTTTAAAGTCTGACAACTCATTACACTCCCAAAAGGAATATGTTCCCAAATTAACTTTTTCTTCTCCCATCACACCTCCAAAATGTGCTGCCTACATGAGGAAAAATTCTCTGGAGTCTACCTGAGGTATACAAATATATAAGTAAAATTTTTCAAGCAAAATTCCTAAATCTTCTAGATTTTGTTTCATGTTTGGGAGACAAATATATATCCCCCCATTTTTTCTTTGTGAATTGCTTAACCAATCTCTCTTCCCAATCCTTTCTAACCTCCTCTGATTGATTCTTATAATTATCATGCAGTATTTCATATGCTCTACTAATTATTACCTTTTTAACAGCAGTTTCTGTTCTGGATTCTACTAAAACCTCTACCAGTGTTGGTCTTTCATTTAGGACCCCCTATTTCTGTCTCTTTGCCTAACTCTGATATCCATCCTTGATAGGGAAGGCAATCTCTAACCTGCAGTCCAAATAAATTCTTGGAATCTTCCCATTCCATTACCTTTCCCTCTCTTGTTATTTGCTTACAATATCTTGGTTGATTTACCAGTTTTATCCAATAAATTCCAGCTCTCTCTTGCCTATTGTCTGTATCCCTAATTGTAGTCACCCCCATTGGCAGAATCTCCTTTCTCCACTCCTGTGTTGGCTTAGTTCTTAGAATACTTTCTGCTATTTTATAAATACAATATTCTATATAATTATTGTTATTTTCCTCAAAGGTCTGCATCCAAAATCCCAGTCTCTCCTTGTTTCTTGAGCTTCACTCTGTTTCATCATCATCCTTTGTGCGATGTATAAAATCCTTAACTGTGTAGCTCTGAAATACCTCTTCAGATCAGGTAATCCCAATCTGCCTTGTTCTATTGGAAGAATCAGCTTATACCACTTGACTCTTGCTGTCTTCCCCTCCCAGATAAAATAATTCAGCTCTTTATTAATTGCTATCCACATCGTCTTCCCTGGTTGATAAAAATATGCATGACGTATATAAGACTAAAGGGACTAAAAACATTTTAACTGCTTGTATCTTACTATCCATATTCATATAACAGAGCTTCCAATTTCTCAGTTTTTGTATTATCTTTTGTTTAGACTCTTACCATATATCCTTAGCTGCCACACTGGAATCATTGTTAATCCATACTCCTAAATACTTAATTTTATCATGTCCCCATAAATATGGATATTGCTGAATGAATTCATGTGTGGCTACATAATTTACCAGTATTACCTTTGTTTTAGCTTCATTAATTTTGTATCCTGAAAAGATGTGAATCTGTCTCAAAATGTTCCACAACACTGTAATATCTTTTTCTAGTTTTATCATTTATAAAATAATATCTGCAAATAGAGCCAACTTTTCTTAACTACTATATCAATTATATCCTTGAATTTCTGAGTCACTTATTTTGTTTGCTAGTGATTTTAAATATAATGCAAATAAAGGGGAAAGAAGACACCCCTGCCTGGTTCCTCTGCTCAAGCAGAAACTATCAGAAAGGAACCAACCCACTTTACTTTTCACCTCCTTTCCCTCATATATCCTAATCAACCATATCATTTTATCAGGGAATGCAAATGCTTCCATTGTCCTGCTGATAAAGTCCCAGGTTACTCTGTCAAATGCTTTCTCTGCATCAAGATCCACCAACAACACTGGTATTTTCTTGCATTCTGCTTCCCTCTGAATCATCAGTGTTCTATTAATGTTGTCAAATGTTTGTCTCCCCTCCACAAAACCACATTGATCTATATCTATCAATTCTGGGGTCACTTTTGCCATTCTTTTAGCCATTATAGACATAAACACTTTATAATTATAGTTTAGTATTGAAATGGGCCTGTATGAAGCTGGACCTGATGGAGCTTTACCCTTTTTAGGTATTACAGCTGCCACTGCATTCATGGTACTTTTCCTCCTCTTAACATATTGTTAAGCAAAACCTTCCAGATCTTTATCGGTCTTTTTCCCCCTAGCTTTCATACTTCCACTTGAATACCATCTATTCCTGGGGACTTTCCTGTAGATTGGTTATACATCATCATTTTTATCTCATCTCATCCTATCCTGTCAGTAATTGAGCCTCATCTACCTCTAAGCTTGGCATATTTAATTCTTCCATAAACATTTCCATTTGTACCTTTTCTTGATTTCCGTATTTCTCTGCTTTATACAGACTTTCATAGAATCTCCAACACTTCTACAGGATCTCTTGCTCTCATCCTTGTTATAAGCTCCCTAAGCTTGGTGACAGCCCTTTCTACTTTCTTTTGCCTGAGTCACTGCGCTAAAAGTTATTGTGCCCTAGAGTTATTATCAAAAAACAATTGCTTAACAGCAGTCTTTCTAAACTCATGCATATTATCAAGGTAATTCCTTATTTTCAGTTTAGCATTCTCAAGTTGCTCATCTTCTTGTTCTGTGAGATTCACCCCATTTTTTAATACTTTAACATTTGTTTGTCCCTCTAAATAATTCTTGTTACTTCTTAACCATATCTTCCTTTCTTTTATTTCCACCCTATTTTTACACTCCACTTTAATTTTATCCCACTCCCTAGCTATATTTTCAGAAGAAATTTCTATTTTCTCTAATAGCTCCTGACCAATTTCCACTACCCATTCCTTAAATTCCTCTCTTTTTAAAAGGTAGGCAGAAAAGTAAAAGTGTCTCATTTTTATTTCATTACCTTGTGTTCTTATTTTAGTTATTATTAGGGCATGATCTGAAATAGTTACTTGGTGCATATCAAGATCTTCAATTAAATGCACATGTTCCTGTGAAATGTAAATTGTGCCTGTCCTAGCCCAGTTTTTGTAACTTGAGGAATAATATGTAAATTCACCCTGAACTCCTGGTATTAAATTCACATCTTCCATGCCAAATATTTTCATAATTTTTTTTTAATTGACCCTGCTTTGTTACATCTTCCCTTCTGGGCCCTAGATACATCTTCACTGTTCCAAATCAAATTCCAGTCCTCACATATAAGTAATATTCCTTGCTGAAAGCTGGTTATTTCTCCCAGAATTTTCTTAAGCTCCATTATAGCACATTTAAGTGGAATTTAAATACATACCAGTGTAATCTTCCTCCCTTGCCAGTAGCCCCTTAGTACTACATATCTACCATTATTATGTTTTTATCTTCTTCTGTCAGTATTGGAGCTCCTCCTGCAATCAGTATAAGTACTCCACTTTTCCTTTGCCCCAGGTATTCTGCTGAATAACCATCCTGAAAACCTTTCTTTATCAAATTCACATGTTCAGATCTTTCAAAGTGTGTCTCCTGTAGCATAACTATTTGCACTCTACATTTTATAATATAGTTCACTACTCTGTGAGACCATTGACATTTAAAGACATTATAGAAAGTATCATTGTATTATAGTTATTATTCCGACTATTTATGTATAACAGCTTTTTTGTTAAATGTCTAGTTCCAGATTTTGTGTTACATGCATACACTGTTTGGTAGGTTGATCTTTTATACAGTTGGTTTTTGTCCTATCCATTTGAACCTATGTCACATATTACAAATTTTTTTGTTTTACTGAAAATCCTCAAAATAAACCCACAACCCAGTACCCCCTATAACCTATTAACTTAATAATAATGCACAAAAGTATATACATCTTAAAATACTAAAATTTTACTCTCCTTATAGGAACAAATGTTCCAAACTGGCAGCCACACTCATATACTTGAGTTAACCTAAAAGAAAGGTTATTCATGCTAAGATGCATGTTGCAACCTGTGCTTCTACTAAGTGCTGTCTGGTTTTATCATATCTTTATAGCCCTCCCAGCTAGGAAAATAATTGAATCCTTTACAGAATGTTATATCATTGCCATTTCTCTTTATCAGATTGTCTCCTGGAGACATGAGGACCAAATACAGAACTGCTACCAAGCATACTTTTATTTGCTAGAAAACAACCCTTATAATATTCAATATTCTTTTTCATTTACTTGCTTTCTCTTAAAACTTGTTAGCAGAACAAGCTAAGGGCCTTAATCCAGTCATTCCCCTATGCAAGAATGAAAAGAGCACACTAATTTTTCTTTTGTCATGCTTGTTTAACCAGAATTTTGTTCTCTCTCTCTCTCTTTTCTTTTTCCATTGCATTGCCTACAGTTCTAAAAACTGAACAAGGAAAAAGAGAGAAGTGAGAAAAAAAATTAGGAGTACATGTTTACATTAATATCCCCATTATACTTAATAGGTTAGCAATTCTTGATAGGTTTTTCTGGGTTCTGAGAGTTTTTCCAAGAGTACCTTAAATCTAAGGAGGCATTTTAGTTCATATGTAAACAAAAGGTTTATTTTAGGTTTGAGACTTTTTATTGGGGAAAGAAGGTTTATTGAATTCTGTAGAAGATATTCACAAGTTTATTAGTGGCTTCCTCCAGACAGCTTAAGATACATGCAGATTTAGTATGTTAGTGTTTCCTTAGTTTAGTTTAGTTATGTTTGGGGAGGGTAAGTTTTAAAGGTATCTTGCTCTGAGATCCTTTGAAGCTTTCGGTTTTAGAAGAAAGAGGTAATGGGGCAATGATCACTGACGGTAGAAGGAAGAATAAGTACTTTTTTTCTATGATGTTTGGTATGTTTGTGACTACCAGGTCTCGTAAAGAGGGATTATTGAATTGTAGATTGGGTACTATCATTTTTTATACAAGTTTAAGTTACTTAATGGTCTGCCACAATGTCTTGAATGTACTTTCCTGTGTTTGCAAGTATATTTAACTTACGATTACCAAAGATTATAATGCTTTGCAGTACTTAAAAACATGTTAATGTTGGGGGAGAATTGTTAGGATTATATGAACCATCTTCTGTACAACAAATGGATTGTTAGTATGAGCCTGTTGACTGGGATCTGTTGGGGTAGTGTTTGAAGCTTGACTAACCGTAGAGACTCTTACTGTGGTTTTGCGTAGGAACATATTTCTGCTGCTTATGCATATGTTAGACCTACATAATTGTCACTTGGGGAGACATTTGTATGTTGGGAGGTGTTGTCTTTAAGCTAGATTCAATAATAGCTACAATGTCGGGTGAGTTATTTGTTTAGAAACTACTTCTCTTTGTTCTTTTTGCGACACCGTGTATTGTACATAGATGGGCATTGTATAGTTCTAAATTTGCACTTTCATTGTCTGACTTTGACTGTTCTGTAGTAATATTAATATTTTTATTTTGAAAGTATTGCTTTGTGTTTTGCCAGTCTAATCTTTGTTTTGCCTTACTATGATGTTGGAATGCACATTCTTTTATAAAATGTTTTTGGCCTTTCCATTTCATGGATGTTTCACCTTACTCAGGGCATACAATTCTATGTATGTATTTACCAGCACCAAACTCCCTATTTCTGACCGCTAACACTCCATTCGATTTTACAGTCTTAATTTGTAACATGATTTTCCTCCTTCTGCTTTTGGTTTTGCTGCTGTATCCCTCTTTTCTAAATCTGCTGCCTCATCAACTACTGACTGCATCAACTGATATAATTATATAATGCTCTTGGTTAATCTGAAAACTCTGAGGATTTTACAGTCTCTACTTAGTCTGTTAATGTGGGATTTGTCACAGCTCTTTTTATTTGTTGTTTTGTGAGTAACATTTCTGGATAATCTGTGTTTTAATTTCAGTTCATTGTCAAACGCTGAATGCTGCAATACCTACCCAGCATGTTAGTGCCTCAAAGTACAATGTTAACTTTTCTTATTCTGCTGTGTAAGTATCCCAGTTTCCTGACAACCTTTTGTGTATACCATGTTCCTTGTCGACAATGGAAGAAGTCGCTCCCTGTAATATTAAATGTTGTGACGATAGTTTCTGAATTTAATCAGTGAGGTTATTCACTACAGAGCCAGGCAGCAACTGTGTCTGCATCAAAAAGCTGAACATCAGGAGTTTATACTGTTTTTTTCCCTCTTGCACTCTTTTAATTTGTCTCTAGGGCTATTCTTCTTTACTAGTAGTTATATTTCATAATGTTCTGCTTTCATTTGGGAACTTATTCTACTTTCTTTAAAGGCAATACAAGCTTTGCCACTTATATGTTTGATCCTGCCTGTTGATCACTATGGTCCTTCCATAATTAACTTTTTCTTTGTAGCAGTGTTGTGGAGACAAACGTTCTAAGTTTAAAATACTAAAACATATCAGCATTTTATGCAAATACTTTTTTTCTGTCTTAAATATTTATTGTCAGCCTTTGCTTTTTGCCAGTTTTCATGTATTTGACAAATATTTATAACCAAAATTCTTTCAAACACAGTAAAACAATCCCTTAGTTAACAATGTGGTAAAAGGATTGCACGCACTGGGCATTACCACTAAATAGAATTTTGTGGATGAGACCTCTGACCAGTTGGTTTTCAGCTAGTATTTCTTTGCTGGCATAGTGTAATCTGATCTTCCTGACTTTGTGAATGAGTTTAAACCTGCGGGCTACTAGTCTAGATGATTACTTGCTAGAGCTTGTTAAGCATTTAAAAGAATCTGATTCTGACCTTGAGGAATTTAGCACTCCAGGCCTCTCCGGTAAGAATGCTTCCTTAAGTTCCTGTAAATGCATATTCATTCCTTCATTAATACCACTTATCCATTTTAGCATCTGCCACCCCATTCTTCCTTTGCCTTCGATCTTTTTCATTATCAGTGTCTTCTCTAATGAATCCTGCCTTGCACTATATGGCCAATGTTTTAGTTTTAGTATTACTATCAGATCTTCTAGTGAATGGTCTGGATTAATTTCCTTAAGAATTGACTGGTCAAAATGCCATTCATTGAAAATCACAACCGTTTTAAATGGGGGTGGGTGGGTGGGTGCTAAGCCCCCTACATTTCTTTGTGATGGCTGTGGTCCAATCCCTCTTACTATCATATTTTAACTTCAGGGCACCACTGCCTTGGAAGTAAAGGCACCAAAACTGTCAATAACTGTCCTATTCAGCTATCTGGCCTGTTAATGAACTGTAGTGTCATGAGTATTTATTGAAGAACTGGTATTAGAGTAATGTGGTCGATGAACAGTCATACTATTAATACACATGCCTTAGCTCAGACTTTAGAGGCAGGATACTGACTGCTTTCTTCCATCACGTCTGCTAAAATGGAAATGATTTATGATTTTAGCAGGGGGCAGCATCAGAAATCCACTCACCCTGAATTGCGGTCGTGGTTCCTCAATTATTTCAGGTGGTGTGTCTAAGGTGCCCCACTTGTAAGCAAACTCTGCTCCTCGCCGTTTCCATCCCTCCAGGAACAGTGTTGCCCAGACCACATTGAACAGGGCAAACAGCACAGAGCTGACATCACGACTAGTCTGTGAAGGAAACACATAAAATAAAAAGTAGTGGCTTTTAAGGACCAGAACAAACACTCCTATAGGTGTATATATGAGTGTGTAGTATTCAAACAAACACATATACATATGTTTATATTCACAGAAAAAGCAAACATTCATATGGGTGTATATTCATTTGTGTGTAGTCTTCACATGGATACATTTATACATCTTTATATTTGCATGCATTTTGCATATTTATCCAGCCATCATCCAAAATAGGTCTTGCTTCTTTTGTCTGTTCATTTTGTCCTATTTTGATCACTTCTACTCCTTGATTTCTTACTCTGCTTTGCTGTTCTCCTGCTGTAAATGTCCTTTTGTTTGTAGGTTTGACTTGTGTGTCTTTTTTTTACAATGCACACTGCAACAAACAATATTTTCTTAACTGTATGCTTGCATCTAATGACTGACCTTGTTTATCTACACAGGTGTCTTCTTATGCTCTTGCACTTTTGATGGTTTGATTAATCACACACTGATCTTTAGGATGTACTTGACCTTACTGCTGAGTATTTGTAAGTTTTTTTATAAGGGAGGTGTTCCCCCAGCCCCTCCCCCAATAGAAACTCCACCACCACAACCCAGATCTCTAAATATAAGACCACTGAGGTTACATGTGCTGCAGAAAGAGAGTCTCTCTTAAAATTATCCATTGTAGACTACACGCAGTACATTCTACATCAGGAAACCAAGGTACACTCAGTTTTTGTATTCACAGATAATTTCTTACTTTTCTTACCTCACTGGACCACTTCAGTATTACCTCATCTTACCATACATCTACCTGCTGTCATTTTTATATATGATAAAAACAACCATTTGCATTCATCTGGAATGAAATGTGGTTACAAATGTATTAGAAAATATTACAACTCTCACATTGATGGTGTGAAGACTGGACAAAGACAGGCGAAGGCTGCCAGCCTAGTCAAATAGAATTTAATACATAATTCTATCATTTGTATAAATAAATGTAAAATACAGGCGTGTGTTTTTAAATGAAAGAAAAACACTGTAAAATGTGAACTTCAAGATTGTTACAACATTTCCCCCTTGCTGTAAAGAAAAACTAAGTCAAGCCTTTCAAATGTGTCTTTTGAAATTGAAATGATTTTATGACATTCTTTGATCTTTAAAGTTGGTTCCGGTCAGGCTGGCTGAAGACATTCTGTCTATTTGTTAACTAAGCACTAATTGCTAGAGTGTATATGTGAAATGCCTTTTAGTGTTGTATTCTCCTGTGCAGATGTTAGCTTGCTAAATAATGCAGTTTCTATTAGCCTGGGAACTCAGAGCAGGTGTCAAGATGATGCAATATGAATACCTGGAAACTAACTCAAAATGATGTAATCTGGGAAGGACATAGAGACATGTTTGTTAGTGATGTTTTATAAACTGTCTCAGAGAGAGACTAAACAGCATTTTGATCTTGATATCCAACTTACCAGCACTCTGCTTATGCTCACATGTAAGTTCTTAGCACTGTGATTTCTTGTATGAATAGTTAAAGCTAGCAAATATTAATTAGGTATTTTTCTTTGAAATCAGACCTGTCCTACTGTATTAAGTTTCTGTGTGATATCTGAACTCTTAGATATCTTTGTGGTGTAGTAGTTTTGTCTTGCGTTTTAATTATTTATTATTAAATATTTTTAAAACCTTCTACATGTGGCTGCTTTGTGTAGATATAAGCTCTAGAGTATATTGCATATTTATAGAGGTTATTGTAATAGGCCACTCTAAAGTAAGCCTTGACAGTTAGTCATACTACCATTGGATAATAATATTGCACAGTAATAATTAGACACCCTTTGAAGTACCTTTTAGTAGCTGATATTATTAACTGGGTGGTGGCAGTAATTACTACTGTATAGTCTGGGTAAAGGGGCACAGCTGGAGAATCTGTGTCAGCCTTTCCCAGGAGTGTCCGTGAAGTTGTATAAATACTTATCTCAACGTGTGTGTTGTGTCAGCTACTTGGCAGGGACACGAAGCACTAGTTGGACAGAAAGGGTACTGGAGGTTCTACCTTGCCCAGTTAGGCTGAGACCTGGACCCTATAGCTGTGTCAGTGGGGAGTCTTATTGGGGAATCTGGTGAGCAAGGGAGCAGCCAGCCCCAGACTGACTGTGATCTCTGTGTGCACTTAAAGGAAATTGTACTTTACTGTGTGTATTAGTTATCCTTTCCTCTTCTATGAGACAACCTCCCTGGTGTTAGTGGTGAGGATTGAGGCTCCTTGATTGCTGGGCCAGGGCATGGTCATCACAGATGGCACAAGCAGAAACATAGAATAACAATCACTTTTCTATACTACAAGGAATGTTTATAAGAAGACAGCCATGACTTTAAAGTTCACAGAGTCTTTATTTCTTCCATACTCCTAGCATTGTCAGGGAAAATGGCATAAGATTCTGTCAGGCAGGTAGCCTAACAAGCAAAATGTTAAAAGAGACATTTTGTACATTATGTACAGTGACGCAACACAGTTCTCAAGGCATCAGTAGGCAGCTTGGATGCTACAGTAACAAGTACAATGCAGAAAAGTAGACGTAATGCAGCAAGGTGTGTGATACAACAATAAGGATACAATACAGCAGGGCAGTAAGCAATCAACCACTTTTATGAAATGCATAATGGAGAATTGCTATTAGCTGCAGACTGCCACCACATGCACATAGGCACCACCTGATGCAGGCAGATACTAAGATGTACTAGTTCAGTGAATGGAGGATACAGAGGAATAATACTGTTACCAAAATCAATACTCACTACTATTGTCAGTGAATAAGGAGTATGGAGGAATAATACTGTTACCAAAATGAGTACTCACTACTATTGTATGCATTCCAGCAGTGTATGGTATATCCTGTAACCCTGTCACATGAAGTGCATCATTTCCCAGATGTTTTCTGTTTTTCAAGTCAAATCCAGTAACAGAGTTTAACATAAGTTTGTGTCAAAGCCTAACACAATAGAGTTGTGACATTTGCAAAGCACAGAGCATTTAAAGCAAATCACAAGAAACCACAGGGCAATTAATGTTAAACCTGCTATGTGACCAGTAGTAATTTAGGCCAGAAACATCAGCTGAATCCACCCTACTCGTCCCAGCCCAGTTTCAGATGCAGTCTTTTTAAAAGTACAAAATGAAAAGTCACATCACAGATGTTGTTAGACTGCATGCAAGGAACAGACTGGGGTAAACTTGCAACTGCAGTATGATGGATCTACACATGTCTGACTATCACTGTTTTCCTTGGAAGAACAAATCCCAGTAGCCAAGAGGCCTTCCCCAGGAGACCAGCGACCCATCAAAGTACTAGGTCACATTAGGGAAAAACCCATCAGGAAATAGGTTACAGAATGTAGACAGACTGCATAGACAATGTCTTTTTTTTCTGTTAACATCATTCTGCAATTTGATGTATTGTTTTATATTTGGTAACACCGATTCTGTATGACCTCTTATATATTTCCCCTTAGTACAACTGTTTTCAGTATTATGCAATTGATTGATGTTAGTGGACTTTTTCACCCTAGGATTCTGCTGAAAATTGCCCCCAGTCAGATGGACATATCATTTTTCAAAATGTAAATACAAATATAAGGTGCTTGAAATATGCATTAAATATTGAAAATACTTAGATTCATGCTGTTTTATCATTAATGTGAAATGCTGTGATACTACAGTATGATTTGCTTCGACATCTCACTTTTTTTCATGGTTGGTGTACAGCTGGGAGTGATTTTTCAAATTTCACTCTGGGTGCCAAATTGTCTTTGGATAACCTTGCCTTAGAGGGAGGAAGATGTTATAACCCCAAGGTACCATATTTCTAAGATTACAAGGAATGGCATGATATAAAAGACAGCTTTTTCTTTTTTGTCAGCTAAAATGGTCCTTCTCAGACCCTTTTCTGTCATGACCTCTTCATAATGGAAATGGTAAATACAAAATTTGTTTGAAGAATTTAATGCCAGGCAGTTGGCATGTTTTGAAAGGAGGGAGCAAATCAAAGTACCCAACGAAGCCCAAGCAGACATTGGCATAATATGCAAACTCCCTAGATGCAGTGACCAGATGCTAGGATTGAATCCTGGACCTGAGCCACCATTATATTGTCTAAACTATTAACTCATTTTCTTTTGTCTTTGTGACTTGTTTTTTTTGGTGGTGGGAACCATTCTTTTGACTGAAGTATGATACAAATTCTTACCTGGTCAGACTCCGTAAAGACCCAAAGCACAAAGCCAAAAGCTGCAGGATAAATGACAGATGTGGTATAGTAACCCAGCCAGGCAAAATACATAGCAATCTTCACTCCAAAGTAATCACAGATGTCACCTAGGAAACAGGAAACAGGTATTCCGTCACCAGGTGTGGCTAGCCAAAGTAACTCCACTTCTATGGAAATTTTCACTATCTATCAAAAACTGCAAACTGCAGCCCATCCTAAGTTCTACTTCTGTGGTTTCCAATCTTTCTACATTAGGATCATGTCTTTAGAGTACACTGGGTACAATATGAATTAATGTTGTTTTGAGTCTGTTTTTAATAAATATATATATCTTACCAGTAAATTTGTGTAGCATACCATTTTCTATGTGTTACTTTGTTATTGTGGAAGATCTGTTTACTTCCAATGTAGAACTTAACTGCATTAGGCAAGCTATTTTATTAAGACTTAAAATTCAAAAATGGAAGCCTGTTTTCTATTTTCAAAGTGAGAAACTACACATAAAAATAAATGTTTTGGACCCATGTTCATAGGTGGGAAAACATTTAAAAGAAAATCATACCAAGGGGCTGTGCCTCAAAAATTGCTTGTACCCAGGATTTCATCAGCCGATTAAGGATTCGCTGTTCATGAAGTGGAAAAATTTGTTTTATAATTCCTCGAGCAGCCAATTCCGGAACTAAGAAGAAGAAAAAGCATTGTTTTTTGTTGTCAGGTTCATTTGATCGCTGTAATGCCTTTAACAAGTATAAAAAAGTAGTGTTGAGGAAGTAAATAATTTGCTGTAACATTTTTAAAAATGTTCTTAATTCAACCTTTTTGCTCTCTGTGTATCTAAGTAGACTATTCTTTACTTATTGATCAGAAACCTTGTATGAAACATGTCATCTTGGCTGCAACTCAAAAACAGCTGACTTCATGAAGCTATCTGCACCTCCCTGAGAATAAAAGTTAACAACAGTGTAAGCTAATTTAGTTTTGTTTCTATAAAACTGCATATCATGGAATAGGGATAGTCTCACACATGCAACATATATGCTCTTACCTTATCAGCTGATTTGTAGGATGACACTTTTTGATAGGTCCTTGGCATGGTCTTCTCCACTAGTCAGTATTCAGCATTTTGGTAAGTATGCTGCTGTTGACCCCATGGCACAGAGATTAAGCCTAGACTGCATCCCAGATGACCTAATTTGACTAGCAGCCCGAGTGTTGGAGGGAGGGGAATGATATTCCAGTTAGCTGTCTTTATCAGCAGGAGGGGGAAGTGAAATATGCTGTGGGCATACTCAATGACACAGATTTTTGTTGGAAATTGCGACCCAAAGATAAGAAGTGTTGGTCAGTAATGTGTTGAGTGGGGCAATGAGGACCACATCATTGCAGAGGTGGAGGCTACCTTGCAGCATATCTGATCTGATGATATCTACACCTATCTGATGGTGTTGGCTACCATGTAGCATGTGTAACCAAGAAAAACACCAGTGGGGCACAGAAATATAGTGCAATGACCTGAGTAATCTCCCTGGACATTGCATAGCATTCTTTTGTGCAAGGACAGAACCCATGAAGTGAAGGACTATTTCAGTGTGTAACACCAGAGGGAAACAGATGCAGTACACTAGGATCCAAACTCCATGTTTGGTGAACATTTGCATAAAATGCTGAATCCAGGCATGTCTGTGTCACTTTACTAATGCATGCTAGATGTAATATGCCAGGCTACAACTCTTACCACACTTTTCCACCACCAAATCAGGACTGAAACACTAAACGTGGAGGAGTGCCAATATTCACCAAGGATATCCACACCACCAGGCTTGTTGCCCAACACAATGCATCTGAAATTCTCCAGGTGCAACTAACACTAGGTAAGACTGCAATCCAAACTGTAGCTTGCTACAGATCCCCCACCATACCCCAAGATTCTCACTACACCTTTCTAAACATACTGGAAAATATTAAGATAGAACCAAGCACCGTAATACTGGGTGATTTTAACTACCCTGCCATTAACTGGGAAAACTACTCATGTACAAACACCTTTGCCCAACGGTTCTTGGAATTCATAAATTCCAACACCCTGGATCAACTAATCCATTGTCCCACCAGGGGCTCCAATATCCTAGACCTGGTCATTACCAACATGGGAAATCGATGCTCCACACCTATGGTCACCCCCTCGTTAGTCAGGTCTGACCATAAGCTAATCACCCTTAACATCCACATCCCACCCCAACCCCCAGTAAGGAAACCTCCATAAAAAACTTCTCCAAAGCCAACTTCATGCTACTCAAGTCAGAAGTGACAAACTTCATGACACCCATGCAGACGGGAACTGAAAGTTCAACTGCTGAATCCTACACTAAGGCACTGTACGAGCACATCCACTCATGCATGAATCGTGCCATCCCAAATAGAACCAAGATGCTCTCATCCAAAAAAAGGAAGCCAATCTGGTGGTCCCCTGCCATAAACAAACTTTACAACAAAAGGAAGAAACTGTTGCAGAACAGAGGAAAATCCCAGGATGCAAAAAACTCCCTTACCAGCCTCAGTAAGAAACTGAGATCCCTCATAAAATCCTCTAAAGCTAGTTACGAAAGTAAAATTGTCAAAGATTCCAAAGACAACCACAAGGCATTCTATAACTATGTCAAGAATCTAAATGGCAATGCTCAGATCTGCTCTGAGCTAAAACAGAATGGCATTAAATATACTGATCCAAAGGATATTGCCAATATCCTGGCATATCGATTCAGTGCCAACTTCACCCCCCTCTCACCCCTAAATGGCTCATCTCAATACCGGAAGATTGCCAATTTCCAGTAATAACGGCCACACAGGTAAAAATGCACTTTCCAAAGCTAAGAATACAGCATCCATGGGACCAGATGACATCCCCGGCTGTGTACTACATGAACTACAATATGAACTGGCACCTTACCTAAGTGTCATGTTTAATCATAGCTTCACCTCAGGTTTCATGCCCACTAAGTGGCACAGAGCTACAGTTATCCCACTCCACAAGGGGGGATCCAGCTTGGATCCCGGAAACTACCGTCTCATCAGTCTGACGAGCCTTATCTGCAAGGCCATGGAGCATATTATCATGGAACTTATAACCAAAGACATTGGCAACCTTCAAACACTGGACCCCACCCAGTTTGGGTTCGTGAAGGGCCGATCTTGTCTCCTGAATCTGATTGACTTCTTCGAATCAGTCTCCAGAGCCATGGACAAGGGTAAGGTAGTCCACACAGCCTATCTAGACCTTGCCAAGGCCTTTGACACCATCCCTCACTCTGGAATCATAGATAAACTTACTAAGTTGGGCATTAATCCCTACGTCACCCAATGGGTTGCTAACTGGCTTACTGATAGAACCCACACTGTAAATGTAGCCGACTCCAAATCCATCTCCAGACAAGTGACAAGTGGAGTACCTCAGGGTTCAGTCCTGGGACCGCTCTTGTTTGGCATCTACTTCTCTGAAGTACAGGCCAACACTAAGAGACTCTGGCTAACAAAGTTCGCAGATGACTGCAAACTGGGAGCCATTATTGAATCCCCAAATTATGTGGATACTCTACAAAAGGGCCTTACAGAAACAGATGCTTGGTGCCAGAGCCATGGGCTCAAGCTCAATGCCAAGAAATGTATAGTTATCCCCTTTGGGAAAAAAAGTACAGTTTTGTACCTACCATAAATGTAGATGTCCGAACAGGATAGCATCTGCAGTCCTTACAAATGGGTTGTCCTGTCGTCAGGCAGCCCTTCGGCCGGCCGGATTCCAAAGTCTGGGTGTGGCCTCGGCTGGTGTCGCACTTCACCCGACGTCATCTCTGCTGGTCTTTGGGTATAAAGGCATCAGCCAACGCCATTTTCCTCAGTGTTTCTTGCCCCAGATGCCAGTTGCCCTCTTGGATAGCTAAATTTTTGGGTAAATGCCAATATTTCCAAAAAAGTTGAAGGCAAACACAAAAACAAATAAGCATGTATGTACATATATACAAACAAATACACCATAAGAGATCCCCCCCAGCTAGCTATTAGGGGGCAAATACCCTAGGAGTACCACAGAGGGGAAGGAGGGTGGGTAATCCTGACTGCAGATGCTATCCTGTTCGGACATCTACATTTATGGTAGGTACAAAACTGTATTATGTCCTTCAAGGATGCATCTGCAGTCCTTACAAATGGGTAGAATACCATAGCCAAACTAGGGGAGGAGGAAGAAGAATTATGGTGTAGTTAGGATCCCTTGCAAAACAGCAGTGGCAAACCCTGCTCGGGATCTAGAGTATAGAGGTAAGTTATAATGCTTGGCAAATGTATGCACGGAGGTCCAAGTAGCCGCCTCAATAATGTCCTTGGTAGCCGCTCCTCGTAAGAAAGCTGTGGTAGTGGCTGTAGCCCTTGTAGAATGAGGCCTTATGTTCTGTGGAATTTGCTTTCCATGGTAGGAGTAACAGAATCTTATGCAATTTCCTATCCACTTGGAGATTGTCTGTTTGGAAATTGCTTTTCCTTCCCTTCCTGTTGCATAAGCTACTAGAAGCTGGTCAGTTTTTCTATTGCCCTTGGTTCTGTCCAGGTAGTAGCGCAACTGTCTATGTACATCCAAGGTATGCAGCAGTCTTTCCCCTCTGTTCTGTGGATTGGGAAAGAAGGTAGGTAGGTGGATAGCCTGGTTTAGAGATACTCTGGATACCACCTTAGGCATAAATGTAGGATTAGTTCTCATGGATACTCTATCTTGATGGAAGATTAGGAAGGGTTGTACTGCCATTAAAGCCTGTAGCTCTGAAACCCTTCTTGCTGAAGTAATTGCCAGTAGAAAAGCAGTTTTCCAGGATAGGTGTTGAAGATCTGCTGTTGCTGCTGGTTCGAATGGAGGGAGTGTCAATTTTTCTAGCACAAAGTTCAAGTCCCATGCTGGTAATGGTGTTTTCCTAGGAGGTTTTACATTCTTAATTCCTCTCAGGAACTGCCTGAGCAGAGGATGTGAGAAAACAGGGGGATTGAAGCTGTATTCTGCAGAAATAGCTGATGCATGTATCTTGATGGATGAATAGGACAGGCCTGTATGGAGAAGCTCTGCCAAATACTCCAGGATGTTGGCAATATCTACCTTTGACACATCTTTCCCTCTTTCAGTACTCCAAATGACAAACCTTTTCCATTTTCCTGCATAGTTCCTTCTTGTTGAAGGTCTGCGGGCCTCAAGGATAATGTCTTTAACCCTTTGGGATAAATCTGGGTTAGTTGCTCTTATGTAATGTTCCAGGCAGTCAGTTGCAGAGTTTTCAGGTTTGGATGCAGGATGTTGTAGTCGCTCTGAGTTAACATCAAAGGAATCAGGGGTAGTGTCCACGTTTTCCCCCGAGACATGCTCCTCAGCAATGGATACCAATGTTGTCTTGGCCAATTTGGAGCTATCAGAGTTATCCTTGGACATTCCGCTTTGATTTTCAGTAGTACCTTGTGCATCAAAGGAAGGGGTGGAAATGCATATGCTGTCAGGCCTTTCCAACTGAAGGATAGAGAGTCCACCTTCCAAGCAAGTGGGTGGTATGTCCTTGTGCAGAATTTCTTGAGCTGGTGATTGAGTGGGGATGCGAATAGGTCTACTTGTGGCATTCCCCATTTCTTTGTGATGGCCTTGAAGATGTCCGGGTGTAGCATCCATTCGTGAGCATCCGAGGTAGTTCTGCTTAACATGTCTGCTAGGATGTTTTCTTTTCCCGGTACAAATATTGCCTGTAACTGAATGTTGTAGCTCAGAGCCATATTCCATAGGTCCAGAGCCATGCGGCATAGGGGTATGAATGAGTGCCTCCCTGTTTGTTGATGTACCACATGACTGTGGTGTTGTCTGTCCTTATCATCAATTGGCCTTCTTTGAGGAATGGTCTGAAATTCTGGATTGCTAGTTTTACTGCCAGCATTTCTTTTTGATTTATGTGCAGGTGCAGCTGATCTGGAGTCCATAAGCCTTGAATGCACTTGTCTAGCATGTGGGCCCCCCAACCGAGGTCTGAGGCGTCCGTTGTGATGGTTTGGCTTGTTTGAATATTGTGGAAGGACAATCCTGGGTTTGACTGGCATGCCTGAGCCCACCATAGGAACTCTTGTTTCAGGCATGGGATTAGTGGTATTTTGGTTTCCAAGCTGTGCCTGTGTTGAGACCATAAATTCTTTAGGTACCACTGTAGCTTTCTCATATGCAGTCTGGCATGGGGGACCAGGATTATGCAGGATGCCATGAAGCCCAAGGCCTGCAGTACTTTCCTTGCTGTTAGTTTGTTCTGCTTTGTTAATGCCAAGAAGTATAGAGGAAGTTGTTCTTGTTTTTCTGCAGTTAGGAATGCCATCTGTTTTACTGTGTCCAATTCTGCACCCAAGAATGTTCTTGTTTGGGATGGTATCAGTCTTGCCTTTTTTAAATTGACTGTGTATCCCAGGGCTTGTAGTAAGCAAATGACTCTTTGTAAGTCTTGTCTCAGCTTGCTTTTGTTGTCCGCTTGTATCAGGCAGTCGTCCAGGTATGGATAAATTTGGATTCCCTGAAGCCTGCAATGAGCGATTACTGATGCCAGGCATTTCGTGAACACTCTGGGCGCAGTAGATAAGCCAAAGGGCAATGCTGAGAATTGATAATGCTCTGATCCTGCAAGAAATCTGAGGTATCTTCTGCAATTTGGTCGTATAGGGACGTGCAGGTATGCCTCCTTGAGATCTAGAGTCACCAGCCAATACTCCTTGCCCAGCATGGGAAGAAGTTGCTGTAGGGTCAGCATTTTGAATTTTGGAACAATGATGAATGTGTTTAAGGCGGACAGGTCGAGAATAGGTCTCCAACTTTTCTCTTTTCTTGGTACTAGGAAGAGTCTGGAGTAAAATCCTTTGCCCTGTTCTGTAGGTGGTACCCTTTCCACAGCTCTCATCTTTGTTAATTGAGCTATTTGTTTTAGAGCTTCTGTCTTTTGATTTGGTGGTAGGTTTGGCATTCCTCTTTTTACTGGTAAGGTGTGGAAATGAAACCTGTAGCCTTGGTCTATAGTTTGCAAAATCCACTTGTCTCTTGTGATATAGTGCCAGTTTTTTGAAAATAAGGCTAACTTTCCGCCTAAGGGTGCTGCTATTTGTTCCCTGGTAGGCGATGTGAGAGCCAAGTCACTGTGATTGTCCTGTTGCAGTGGCAGTGGTTGTATCTGTGCCTCGTTGGTTATTGCCTTGCCACTGGCGTCCCCTGTAGGCAACTCCTCTGGATTGATTTCTGCCTTGGAAAGGACCAATTTTTGGAAGGCCAGTTCCTGCTAAATCTTGGGGGCTGAACCTGTAGGAAATCTTTAACTGTTTGTACAGATTTTGCCTTCTCTTCCATTTTCTTCATTACTTGTTGGGCAGGAGAACCAAATAGACTGACCTTATCCATAGGAGCATCTAATAGCTTTGCTTTAACATGATCCGGCAAGACCTGTTCTTTCAACCATGCATGCCTTCTTATAACTGTGCCAGTCATGGCTGATCTAAATGAAGCCTCCAGTGCATCATAGCCACATTTTAAAGAATGGTTACTAACCTGCTGAATGTTATTCACCATTTCTAGAACATATTTCTTATCTAAGGAATCATCAGAGGACAGTTTCTTAGTTAACTGATCAAGCATAAACTCTTGGTATTGGATCATATGAAACTGACAGTTCAAAGCTCTAGCTGAGAGAGTAGCAGAGGTGTATACTTTTTACCCCATCTCTCTAAGGACCTGGATTTCCTTTCAGAAGGAGAGGGTTTTCGCTGAGGTTGAAGCTACTGCCTTAGGCCCCTGTGAGATAGTCTCAGGATCTGCAAAGGAGCCTTGTATAAGTGGTGATGAGTGTCCGGTACCCTGTAAAACCTATCGGGCTTGGCAGGGGCTGGAGGTAAAGTATCAGGAGCAGTGCAAACATCATTAAATGCATCATCCACAACAGGAAGAACTGGAGGTATAGCTAAGGGCCTATGTTGTGGTAAGTGTAAAAATGTCCTAAGCCTTTTTCTTGAATCTGAGAAATCTTGTCCCTGCCATTGGAATTGCTCTCTCATGGCATGTAAGGTTTCCCCAAAGGAAAATTCCTCTGGTGGAGAGGCAGAAGGAATAGATTCTTCAGCATCGGAATCTTCATAAGTAGAAAAAGGAGCCTCTGGATGATCTGTATTGTCTGTATCATCAGAAGAGTCATCTGAGGACACTGGCTCAGGGGGCTCTGCTCTAGGTCTCTTTTCTGGAGGTTGAGAGGCCCTGTCTGAGTGAGATTGGGATCCCCTTATTAAAGAGATGAGATCCTCTGCCAGAGTAAGCATTTGGGAACTGGAACTGGGCCTGTGAGAGGGGGGCTTAACAGGCACAGACTTAGCAGTTTTGGCTGCTTTAGCCCTGGCAAAGGCCTTTATAGACATGGCTGCAGGAGGCCTAGCAGCACCACGTGCTGGGGTAGAGACATCCAAAGGGATGGTGTCCGATAATTCTGGAGAAACCACATTAGTAGGCAAAACTTCAGAGGCCGATTCATCTAGGGTAGAAGGGGCCTCGGTAGTAGTCATGGATTCGGCTGTAGATTGACCCATTTGCTCGGTTTCGGCCGAAACCGAGACACTCGAGGTTTGCTTAACCGTGGTTTCGGCCGAAACCGCGGACCGCGAGTGTCGGTCTTTTTCTTTGCGTTTTTTAACAATTTGAGTAGTCGGAGGATCCGACGGCATAATGTACGCAAAATCTGAGCCGAAAAACTGTTCAGCAAACTCCGACCGACGCCTAAGCGTTCGTCGGTTGAAGGAAGCACAGGCTAAACAAGCTGCTACGTCGTGGTCTGGGCCTAAACAAGGTAAGCAGTAAGAGTGGAAATCTTTATGAGGTATTTGTTTCCCACAAGTTAAACAGTTATTCACTTTTTCTGACATCGGCTGAGGCAAGAAAGAGTCCCCAATGGGGTACTTAGCTTTTTAGAAGTCTTCGAAGTAGTATTCGGTAGTAGTAATCTCTGGATCTGACCGACCGGCACTTGCGAACAGCTTCTGCTTCGGGCGCCACGCGGCAAGAAAGACTGGGGAAAATGGCGTCGGCTGATGCCTTTATACCCGAAGACCAGCAGAGATGACGTCGGGTGAAGTGCGACACCAGCCGAGGCCAGACCCAGACTTTGGAATCCGGCCGACCGAAGGGCTGCCTGACGACAGGACAACCCATTTGTAAGGACTGCAGATGCATCCTTGAAGGACATCATGTATCCGTGAATTACCATATGGCAGTACACTAAACACTGAAAGTGTGATAAGAAACTTAGGGACACAGGTGGACAGTGGTCTCACCTTTGATAACCACATTGCCACAACAGTCAGGAAATCCTTCTATGTGGCACACCTCATCACTAAGGGCTTTTCATCCAGAAAAAAGGAGGTCATTGTCCCACTGTACTCATCCCTCATTAGACCCATTATAGAATACAATGCCCCATTTGGTATGTACCTCTCAAGACATCTGCAACAACTGGAAAGGCCGCAGAAATACCTCACTAAAAGAATCACAGGCCTAAAGCAGATGCCCTACACTGACCGCCTTAAAAAACTCCAGCTATACTCTGTCGCATATCGTCTACTCAGAGGCTATCTCTGCTTAACATACAAGGCCATGTCAAATCCAGAGCTATTGGGCATGCTACACTTAAAGAAATCCCAATCCCTCAGAGCCACATGCTCCAGGGATCTAAACCTTGTCATCACAATAAACAAAACATGCTGGAGGGATAGGTTCCTGACCCAGAGACTCCCCAGACTCTGGAATAGATTGCCCATACATGTCAAGTAGAGTGCCTCTTTGGCCCCCTTCAAAAGGAACCTTGACGATTGGATGGGAGAAAGGAAATTCACCCCGGGGATCACGTCAGTCGCCCTGCTAGATAGGGGTCCAGGGAAGTAAATAGTGTGGGAAGAAATAGCCAGGGAATTGTTATGGCTAGGCTTGTATAGGCCCTAGGGCTGATAGCCTAGTACCAAACTATGAACCTATGAACCTTAGCTACATAAGTGAACTCATCCCCAAGCCCACCAGTTTACCCCTTCCTGTGCCACTTGTAAGCTTCTTTCTGCAAATCTTGAAAGAACAGTGGAGGAGATCTTGGACTTACTCTAACACACGCACAATAGGTATATATTTGTTTAACTTACAGGGAACCCCAGCAACCAATGCATTTGGGGGATACACCTATCCACAGGTGGTAGAGGGAAGGTACCCTTGGAGAATTTTTCTTGTAGATCAACTGATACAGAAAGAACATATCTGTTATATACAGCCCTTCTTTATGGGTCCTTAATGGAGCTGAAATGCATACTGTTGACACAAGGTTGAAAGCAGCCAGAGAAATGCACAGACATAAACCTCAGAAAATTGATCCATGAAGCACTGACTTTCCAAACATCCCCTACTCCCCTACATCACAGCTGTGACATTAATGTTTGCTGAAGGTGTAATACCAAATATGAAGTTGCTGTAGCAGAAATATCTGTATTAGAAATATTTCTGAAGCAAACAGTGGAAGGAGCTATTTCCTAATGGAGTAGACTTTGACCACAGCATACCTGCTGGCAAAAGATATTGGAATTGGTAGTCAACTTGAAAAGCTGACACAGTGGCACAGCGGATAGAGTTGTTGCCTCACAACAGGAGGTTGCCTAGTTTGATTCTTAGCTGGGGTGCCTTTTGTGTGGAGTCTGCATGTCCTCCCTGTGTTCACGTGGGTTTCCTCTGGGCACTCCTGTTTCTTCCCACATTCCAAAGATCTGCAGTAGGTGGATTGGGCACTGTAAATTCACCATAGGTGTGAGTGTGCATTTTAGTGTTTAGTGGGGAAGAAGTACCATGGCAGGGCTAGCCACCTGCTGGTGTAAACCTTAGCTCAAGGTGATTGCCACTGGTGAAGTGACACCCCGACCCCATGTATAAAAATGGGAAAAAGGGATCGTTGATGGATTGTGTCAACTTGAAAAGTGCCCTCTTCATGCAGTTTTCTCACTAAAACAAAGGACATTAACAAGTCCATCTTTGTAAATTCATGCACCGGTTTCAGGTAACATTTCTGCTGTCAGCTCATATATTCTTTATAAAGAGTTCTTTTTTTCCCTGTTTTTGCCCCTTGAAGAAGACAGGGAGATTGATAGACTGGTACAGGAACAATTCTGAAATTATCTATAGCTGCATACATGCATTCTTCCTTATAGATGCCCTGTCTTTGTGTAATAAAATATATGATTTCTGGCACATAAAGGCCTGAAACTCCAAAAATGTATGCACAGAGGGTGTAATCAGCACAGAAACAACATTTTCCCAAAGAACAAACTTCTTTGCTACTGAGCTAGCAGGTTCAAATGTTGGACAGTCAAGCCTGTCTGCCATGAATATTAAATCCTATGGAGGGTGGGGTGCTTGAACAAGGCAGATATGCAGAGCAATTTAAGGAGCTGTATGATTGGCCAGTGAGCTAGGCCACATTCCTGCCCTCTACAAGGTCATAATGCAGAGAGAGAGAGAGCCATCATGTGTACTCTAACTATAGAATAAGTTAGGTTGAAATCAGATGTCTGAGATGTCAAGATCACATGCAAGGTAACCTACGAGGGTAGTAAGGGGGACTTCTCTCTTGGGAATTCAAAATTGGTGGCATAGGTCTGCTGAGTGCAATGCTTCACATCAGCCACAATCATCTCTGAGACCCCATCCTTCTGATTCTGAGGTGAAGGGAGGGCTACATCAGGAACCAGGCCTTGAAATGGAGCCATCAGTTACTCCAGCAAAGAAGGGCATCCTTTTCTTGGAGAAGAAGAGCTTTCTGTAGCATCAAACACCTGAGAGTCTGAAAGCATGACCTTCTCTGCCCCACTGCACTGAGACTGAGTTTTGGTCTTTCTTCCCTGAACCTCATACTTTGTGATGAGGTGTGGAATCAGCAGAAACATCAGGATTATGTTCAGAAATTTCCAACACCACAGGAATGAGGCTGCATCTACCACTATCTTTGATTACCCTGCAGAACTGAACAGAAGAGAGGGAGGCTTACATTTTTCCTGTGCAGCAAACAGATCCATCTCTGAAACTTCCTACATCTGGAAGGCCCTTGCCAGGCATAGGCTTTGAACTCACTGCTCCAAAAGATGAGTGGAAGTATAGTTTAGAGCATTTACTAACTCATGCACTTCTCCAGGGATGTGAACCACTGAAAAGGTGATGCCCTTTTCTACAGGGGTTTGAGGTCAGTCTAAGCTGCTTTTCATAAGCTTGAAAGCCTCTCCCATGTAGGGGTTATCCAAGGGAAAAGCAGTAGGAAAGGTCAGCTGATCATCCTTGTCCATCTTGGAAACTGTGGCCTCAGGATCCTTTGACTCTTTATAACAGCCAGAGTGTGAGGAAGTTTCATCCCCTTCTGCAGGAGTAAGATTACAGTTAGAATAATTAGACTGTGAGCATGTGAATGATACACTGTGGAAGCTAGAGAAAGCACAGTTTTGTACCTACCATAAATGTAGATGTTCGAGTGTTCACCCTGCTGCAGTCATCACACTTGGGTTATCCTGTCGTCAGGCGGTCCCGCAGTCGGCCGGATTTCCAAAGTCTTGGTCCTACGTCGGTTGCTGTCACCTCATCCCTGACGTCAGTGCGCCAGGGGTATATATATTGCAACCAACCCCATTTTCTTCAGTTTTTCTTGCCCCAGATGTCAGGTGCCCCCAAAAAGGTGATCCAAATTAGTACCAAATGGTGTGAACACTGTACAGACACAAAATCCCTTCAGCTATAAGCAAATACATCAGTAAGGCATAGCAGAGATTTAGTCAGTAGATCAGAGGGGTTGGAGGGAGGGTAACCTGGACTGCAGCAGGGTGAACACTCGAGCATCTACATTTATGGTAGGTACAAAACTGTACTATGTTCATCGTGCTACCCTGCTGCAGTCATCACACTTGGGTTTGAGTCCCAAAGCTAAGGTAGGGTGGAGGTATCATAGAGGGTTAGTGGAGGCAATGAGGCCCTGCAGAACTGTAGTGGCGAAGCCAGCCCTGGACTTAGAGTAAAGAGGTAAGTGATAGTGTTTGGTGAAGGTGTGTACAGAACTCCAAGTTGCAGCTTCTAAAATTTCCTTGGTAGGAATCCCCCTGAGAAAGGCTGTAGAGGTAGCTGTTGCCCTGGTAGAGTGGGATCTAATGGTAGGAGGAACTGGTTTCCCATGATGGGTATAGCAGAATCGTATGCAATGGCCTATCCATTTAGAAATGGTTTGCTTGGATATGGCCCTCCCTTGAGAAGCTGTAGCATAGGAAACAAAGAGCTGGTCAGTTTTTCTGAAAGCCTTAGTTTTATCCAAGTAGTAGCGAAGCTGCCTGTGAATGTCCAAGGAGTGCAGGAGTCTCTCACCTTTGTTCTGTGGATTGGGGAAGAAAGTGGGAAGGTGGATGGTTTGATTTAAAGCTACACTGGAAACCACCTTAGGCATGAAGGAAGGATTAGTTCGTAGAGAAACTCTGTTTTGATGAAAAATGAGGAAAGGTTCTACTGCCATTAGTGCCTGTAATTCTGAGACTCTCCTAGCAGAAGTTATTGCCAGGAGCAGGGCAGTCTTCCAAGATAGGAACTGAAGGTCTGCAGAAAAGGCTGGTTCAAAGGGAGGTAACGTTAGTTTTTCCAGAACAAAGTTGAGGTCCCATGTTGGTGTAGGAGCTCTTCTAGGTGGTCTAATGTTTTTTGCCCCTCTGAGGAACTGCCTTAGGAGAGGATTTGAAAATAAAGGTGGATTTGTGTCGTAGTGAGCTGAAATAGCTGATGCATGGATCTTAATTGAGGAGAAGGAAAGTCCTTTATGCAACATCTCAGCTAAATACTGTAGAATGTGAGGCACATGAAGCTGAGTTGTGTCTTGGCCTTTAGCTTGGTTCCAAGCAGAAAACCTTTTCCATTTGTCTGAGTAAGCCTTCCTGGTGCTTGGTCTCCTGGCTTCTAGAATAACATCCAGTACTGCTTGTGAAAGAGGTGCAGGTTGGATACTTAATTGATTTGCCATGCAGCCAGGTTTAAGGTTTTGATCTGGCTGTGTAGAATCTGCTTGTTCTGCTGCATGAGCAAATGAGGTATTTGAGGCAATATCCATGGTGGGCTGTGAGCCATATTCTTCAGTAGCGGGTACCAGTGCTGGCGTGGCCAGTCTGGGGCTATGAGAATCATTCGAGGTTTCTCCTTTTTGACCTTCAAAAGTACCTTTGTGAGAAGAGGTAATGGAGGAAAGGCATATGCTGTCAAGTTTTTCCAACTGAAGGAGAGAGCGTCCACTTTCCAAGCTTGATGGTGGAATGTCCTTGTACAAAATTTTGTCAGCTGGTAGTTTTGAGGACTGGCAAACAGGTCTATATTTGGTAGGCCCCATCTTTGAGTTATCATTGTAAATATTTGTGGGTCTAGCTTCCACTCGTGGGGATCTTTGATGTTTCTGCTTAGGTCGTCTGCCGATGTGTTTTTCTGTCCTGGCAGGAATTGAGCTTGTAACTGGGCTTGGTAGGCCAGAGCTGTGTTCCATAAGATTATTGCTTGCCTGCAAAGAGGGTAGGAATGTGTGCCCCCTTGTTTGTTTATGTACCACATTACTGTGGTGTTGTCCGTCTTTATTGCAAGTTGTCCTGGTTGTAGTAGATCCTTGAAGGCTGTCAGAGCTTTCTGTACAGCTAGCATCTCTTTTTGGTTTATGTGCAGTTTTCTTTGATCTGCAGTCCATAGGCCTTGAATGCATTGCCCTGCCATGTGTGCCCCCCAGGCATAGTCTGAAGCATCTGTTGTGATAGTTTGCCTGGGTGGGGGTAAAGTGAAAGGCTGACCCTTGTTGAGGTGACATGCCTGTGCCCACCATAGAAATTCCTGTTGAAGGCAGGGAATGAGAGATATCACTGTGTCCAAGCTGTGGCTGTGTTGAGACCATACGCTTTTTAGGTACCACTGTAATTTCCTCATATGCAGTTTTGCAAATGGTATTATCAGAATGCAAGATGCCATGAAGCCCAAAGCCTGCAGAATTTTTCTTGCAGTTAATTGGGTCTTTGTTGCCATTGTCTGGAAATATTGAGTCAGTTGTAATTGCTTGTCTGGTGTAAGATAAGCCTTCTGGGCCGTTGTGTCCAAGCTGGCACCCAGGAATGTCATTTTTTGTGAGGGTACTAGTTTTGACTTTTTTCGTTTACTGTGTACCCCAGACAATTTAGTAGATGCTTCACAAAAACCAGATGTTGTAGGAGAATGTCTTTTCTTTCTGCTTGGATGAGGCAGTCGTCCAGGTATGGATATATTTGAATTCCTCTTTGTCTGCAGTATGCAATTACTGGTGCCAGGAATTTTGTGAATACTCTGGGCACAGTAGATAAGCCAAAGGGCAGTGCAGAGAATTGATAATGGTTTGAACCTGCAATGAAACGGAGGTATCTTCTGCAACTTTGTCTGATAGGGACATGCAGGTATGCCTCCTTGAGGTCCAACGTTACCAGCCATGCTTCCTTGCCCAACATGGGAAGTAGCTGCTGTAGTGTTAGCATCTTGAATTTGGGAACTTGTAAGTACGTGTTTAAAATTGAAAGGTCCAGAATTGGTCTCCAAGCATTTTCTTTTCTGGGTACTAGGAAGAGTCTTGAGTAAAATCCCTGGCCTTGCTCTTGAGTTGGTACCCTTTGAATGGCTCTCATGGCCATGAGAGCTGTAATTTGTTTTTGAGCCTCTGCCCTTTGATTTTGCGGCAGGTTTGGCATTCCTCTTTTTATTGGCAAGGTGTGAAAGTGGAATCTGTATCCTCGTAAAATTATGTCTAGGACCCATTTGTCCTTTGTGACCATGCGCCAGTTGTCTGCAAATAGTGCTAGTTTCCCCCCCAGGGGGGCTGACAAAAGAGCTTTGTTTGGCCAGCTGAGGTGCAAGTCATTGAGTTTGCCTTCTGGTGGATTGAGACCTGTCTTCTCCTCCCTTCTGGGTTGGAGTGCCCCACTGGCGAGGTTTATACTGAGCTTGTGGTTGTCCTCTGCCCCTTGGGCATCTGTATTTACCCCTCTGAGGTCTGTCAGTGGCTGGAAAGGACCAATTTTTTGTTGGCCAGTTTCTGCTGAAGCGAGGGGGTTGTACTTGTAGGAAATCTTTGACTGTCTGCATTGATTTTGCCTTATCTTCCATTTTCTTTAAAACTTCTTCTGCTTTAACACCAAAAAGAACATCGTGCTGTAAGGGAGCATCTAGTAGTTTTTCCTTAACATGATCAGGCAGACTTTGTTCCTTTAACCAGGCATTCCTACGTATAACTGATCCAGTGACAGCTGCTCTGCAGGAGGTCTCTAAAGAATCAAACCCACATTGTAAGGTATGTTTGCCCACCTGCTCGGTGGCGTGCAACAAATCCTGTACTTCTTTCAATTCAGATTGTTGAGGGAGGGTGGTTATCTTTTGTTTTAACTGAGAGATCAGAAATTGCTGATACTTAAGCATATGAAATTGACAGTTTAGTGCTCTCATAGCTAAAGTGGCTGAGGTGTAAACCTTTTTCTCCCATCTGTCTAGTGCTCTTGAATCCCTTTCAGAAGGTACTGGATTTTTAGCCATGGAAGCCTTAGCCCCCTTGGGACCCTGGGAGATAGTCTCTGGGTCAACTACTGGGCTTTTGTAAAGGAATTTGTGGGAATCAGGTACTCTGTAGTATCTGTCAGGCTTGGCCGGGGCAGGAGGTAGAGAGTCAGGGTTGAAACTGGATTCTAAATAGACATCATCCACAATGTCCAAAACAGGAGGGATGGCTAAGGGTCTGTGTTGGGGGAGTAAAAGAAACTCTCTGAGCCTTTTCTTGGAATCAGAGTAATCCTGACCTTCCCAGTGAAAATGTTCCCTCATAGTGTGTAAAGTTTCCCCAAAAGAGTAATCTTCTGGAGGGGAAGCTGAGGGAATAGAGTCCTCAGCATCAGAATCTTCATAAGGAGAGAAGGAATAGTCTTGGTCCTCAGAGGAATCCGAAGAAAGAGACAGTTGTTCAGAGGAAGCAGAATCTTCCTCTTGTCTAGGCCTTTTGTCAGGAGGAGGCTGAGAACCCCTGATAAGAGAAATCAAATCCTCAGCCATCTTGAGCATCTGTTTCTTAGGCATAGGGCCTTGAACAGGAGACTGAAGTGAAGCCTTTTTCGACTTAGAGGGAGTCTTCGACTTGGAAAACGTTTTGACTGTAAGAGTCGTCGGTCTGAAAACACCTTCAGAAACTGATGGCGTTTCAGAAGCACCGACGTCCTTGGAAGGTAAATCGTCAGAAGGGCCTGAAGTAAAAGGCTGCGTCTGCCTAGTACTTTCCGTCAAAATATCTGTAGCGGTCTCTGGTTCCAGGACTGCGATAGTCAGAGGCTGCATCGGAACCTCACTGATAACCGGAGAACCGGAGACCGGATCAACCGAGGCCTCGGAATAGGGCTTAGGCCTGGGCTGTCGGTCCTTGTCCCTGCGCTTTTTGTGCACGCCGGTAGTCGGTAGCTCCGACGGCATGGTGTAATTAAATTTTCTACCAAAAAAGTGACACGCGAAATCAAAACGTCTTTTAATAGTATGTTTATTAAATCTAGCACAAAAACGACAAGAAGTGACGTCGTGATCAGGGCCCAGGCAAGGTATGCAATAAGAATGAAAATCCTTATGAGGTATTTGCTTCTCACAAGAAATACAATTGTTAACTTTTTCTGACATCGGTCTGAGGCAAGAAAAGTTTCCCCAATGGGGTAGTTAGCTTTACAGAAGACTTCGGTCTGAAATTCGAATTCGAAAATCTCAGGAGTCGGCTGACCGGCACTTGCGAACTGCTTCTGCTTTGGGCACCGCGCGGCAAGAAAGACTGAAGAAAATGGCGTCGGTTGCAATATATATACCCCTGGCGCACTGACGTCAGGGATGAGGCGACAGCAACCGACGTCGGACCAAGACTTTGGAAATCCGTCCGACTGCAGGACCGCCTGACGACAGGATAACCCAAGTGTGATGACTGCAGCAGGGTAACACGATGAACATCTGTGAACTACCATGTGACTACATACCTGCCAATGTTGGCATGCACTGGAGGGAGAGGCCTAGATGGATCTCAAGTACAGGCTTCAGAGCATGCTCCATAATGAACAGACCTATGACATAAGTTCCGACTATGCCTCAAACATTTGCATGATGCTAGACTGTAAAACCTGAACCCAGGCATCCAAGGACCTAATGTACCTACCTCATTTGGGGTCAAGTACTCCAAACAGATCTGCATTACCCAAAAGGGGGACTCTTCACTTCTAAGTACTGGAGATTCATGCCCTGCTCACTCATTTAACAACTTTTCCGGGACAGGCTGCTTAACCCTGGTTCCAGCCTATCAACTGACAGCTGTACAGTGCAAACAATCCCAGGTTAAACACCAAAAAGGATGGCAGCTGCACTCACAGCTCATTCAGCCCTGCCCTATTCTGCTAAGCAGGGTGAGTTTGGGCTTTAATCTTTACTAGCTGAGTACGAGCACAGTAAATGCAGGGACCAGGTGGCTGGTTGAACAGTGGATTTACCTTCTGTAAAGCCAGGTCTTCACCTACTCTCTGAACACTTGCTCCTTGGTGATTGGTATGATGTATGTCTAGGGCTAAATGGATACTGGTCCATAAACAAAAGTCTATCTATGGCCACTATCTGGTTTGGAGGCAATGCATTTTCCCTTCTGTGCCTTTATGTGCCAGGACTAAATCACTGGTACAGCTCCTTACCCAGACAATGAATTCAGTTGGTTACATGGGTACTTAGTGTATTGATGTTTATGTATGTGAACTTAGGACCTTGGCGATGATAGGAAGGATTGTGATGTGAAAGGTGAGAGTAGCACAACAAACCGGTAAGGTGGGGATGCATTTAGGTAGCTGATATATTATCCAACAAAGTAGTCACTGCTGAGACGGAAATCACTTGAAGACCTTGTTTTATTTTCCACTCTTAAAACATTAAAAAATAACACAAACAGCAGGACTGAGCGCTTTCATCCCTCACATAGGGATTTCATCAGAATCTATGTGAGGGATGAAAGCGCTCAGTCCTGCTGTTTGTGTTATTTTTTAATGTTTTAAGAGTGGAAAATAAAACAAGGTCTTCAAGTGATTTCCGTCTCAGCAGTGACTACTTTGTTGGTTTTTGTGGACTGTGTACTGTTGGGTTCGTATATTTTGATTAGCTGATATATTATGTCATAACATTTACTGCAATGAAGGCTGCAGGGATGTGTCTGGAAATGGTGCATCCAAAACTTTTTCAAACTATCACTAGAGAAGAAGAACCCAAACAAACATTCATCAAAGAGGATTTATAATATTAGTTTTAGTAATTCTTTTTAATGATGAGTCAGTTCGGGTTCTGTAACTCTTAAAGATAAATATCTTTGCAAAGAACTGATTTTGCCTTTGTATGCTATACACCTGTTCTAGGCTTAGTATATGTCACTAGAGACAAAATTCACAATGAGACACTGCCAGCACCATCTTTGATATCCTCTACATACATGCCTTTCCAGTCAAGTGTGACACATGTTATATATACATGTTAAATCTAACATATCACAGCACTGGTGCTATGGTACTTCTCTTCTCCCCTGTATCCTTAAATTTCCCATGAAGAAGGTCTTGCATACAAACATGAAATCATACCAACAAGAAAAGATGTTCAGTCTGTTGAGCCCATCCAAGCACTGAAGCTAGTTCCAATCCAGCTCCCCCCTTACTGCAATGCTTCCTTGCTCTATCCCAAGCATACTTGAACAATGCTGATGATGTCTGTTGTACCGCTTAATAATGGCATGCATTTCAAGGACACAGCACAATTTGTGTGTAGTTTTATTTTCTCAAGCTCACCTTGAACAACAGATAGACTGAAGGCAGAGGGAGATCACTCACTCAAGACACCATTAGTCAGCATGTAAGTAGTGACTACAATACTGGATAATCAGTCATGAAGGAGAAGAAATCTGAGTAGTCAGTGGCCAGCCTTTCACTGTTAGTGTGCAGGCATGATGGAGCTAGTGCATGTGTACGTGTGTGTGTGTGTCAAAGACAGACAGGGAAATAATCAAACACGATGTATTAATGTACTCAGAACTGAAGCATTTTACAGAGTCATATAAGAAACTTTAAAGCAATTAACAGCACACATTAGATACTGAAAGAAACACAAACTGAAGATAAATTTTTACATAAATTATTTTAACTCAAATGTTTGCAATGAGATAAATTAACAATAATTTCATTATAATGATAATTTAAAGTATTTTGTTTCAAGCTTGTTTGCAGACTACTTGTCTGAGAATATTTTGTCTCTGTATTGTTATATAAATTGGGAAGTGCTTGCTAATAATATCTGGCAGGGTGCCAGTGGAATATATGGTGTCTGGTTTATTTTTAAGGCTCCAGTGAAGTGTGGAGTCTCATTGTTTGTTTTTTGTGTACTCAGGTGGTGGTGTTTATCAATTGAGAGAAACCAAATAAGTTTATGTTGGGTGAGGTTAGGCCACTGTTTCTCCAGTCAATGTCTGAATCTCCCATTATTATGGATTACTCAGCTATTTTGTTGTTTATGCAGTGCAGGATCCCTCTCTTCAAGTGTGGCTGCATTATTATTATCTGGAGGAATGTTGTTGTTGTTTGTCTTTCGGCTTTTCCCGGTAAGGAGTCGCCACAGCGGAACTCCGGTCCACTAATGATTGGCAGTAGATTTTTACGAAATGCCGAGGTGCCAGCTCGACACTCAACCTTCAATGAAGGCACGCCCATTTACGCACGCATGTTTTTTGAATGCTACCCAACCGCAGGGAGGACATGCAGACTCCACACAGAAGGCACTACCAAGCCCAGCCGAGAATCGAATGGGAGAACCTCTTGCTGTGAGGTAACAACGCTACCGCTGTACCACCGCGGAATGTAAAGTCCTGTAATATACATGAATTTGTTCTTGCTGTCATTTAATGAGGATAGAACTTTAGCTTTGTGGAACTGTGGGAGTTAGGATATGTAATTATTTTATGTGAGATTTGAATATAACTGCTGTGCTAACCCACATTTATGTTATTTACCAGCTCTGATTATATCATATCCTTGGGAGAATATTTCATTGTCTCTTATCTTGGGTTTTAGCCAGGGTTCAGCTGCTATTATTATGTCAGGGCTGCTCTAGTGTTTTAGGCATGTGTGGAGATCTAGAGTTTTATTGCAGATGCTTTGGAAGTTTATGTTCAGTAGGAGAAGGTCATGACCTTTAGTGAGCAGGGCGGAGTGAGATGAGGTTGCTTGGGTAGAGGTAATTGGCATGTGGTGGGAAAATCTGGATTTGGTTGTATTAATTAGACGATAAGGGTTCATAGGTTCATAGGTTCATAGTTTGGTACTAGGCTATCAGCTCTAAGGCCTATGCAAGCCTAGCCATAACAATTCCCTGGATATTTCTTCCCACAATATTTACTTCTCTGGGCCCCTGTCTAGCAGGGCGGCTGACATGATCCCCGGGGTGAATTTCCTATCTCCCATCCAATCATCAAGGTTCCTTTTGAAGAGGGCCAATGAGGCGCTCTGCTTTTATCTATCTGTGAGCATGAAAGTGCACTAGTTTGGATGTGTAGAGTTCAGGTGATATGAGAGAGAGCTGAGAGTGTGTTTGAGTTGTGAACAGTAGGTGAGTTGTGTTATGTCAGTATAAAAGCTTGTGATGTGTGCAAGTGAGATTAGAATAGTTGCATGTATTTGCAGGTATATCATTATTTAATTGTAGTTGGGAAATGGGACTAGTATACAGAAAATGAGGTAAGGTTTGCATTAGTGAGGGACGATGTGTGGAAGAAAGAAGTATGCTAAGGCAAGTGTGAAGAAATGAAAATTGGGATGCAGAATGTTTACATTTGGTGATAGAGGTAGTGTGTGGTGGGTTAAAATTATGTTATTGTAATGAGTGCATTGGAGTGTGGTGATGGGAGTAGAGCTGATATGAGGGGGAAGAAGTTTGGTTGGAGGAAGTTTAATGAGATGGTAGTTAAATGGATAATCTGATAATTATGGGTTGAAGGGGAAAGGATACAGAGTGAGGATGAGAGGACCTAGATGCCAATAAATATAGATGATGTAATGGTTGGTGGGAATTTGGGGTTGGGTATGGAAGCAGATGGGAGCTCAAGCAAAGCAAGAGTGTAACTGAGTTGGGCTCCACACCCTAGCTACTGAGATTTTATAAAAACAATCACTGGAGCAGAATTGTGGCAAGGTAAGGAGAAAGGCAAATAATCCATTGCCTCTGAGAAATGCTTCTATTTCTGTCACTTGCTCAGTATATAAAATGCAGAGTTTAGTACTTTCAGAGCCTTTACAAGGAAAATGCTGCTGCTTGTTAAGGGGGAAAGTTTTATTCAAACCACTACTTGTGATTATTGCAATATGCTATTAAGGGAGGGCAGTAACATCTTACTTAACACTATTAGCTATTTAGGAAGGTTTATTTTACATTTTTGTACATCAGCTGGTGTGATTAAAATCTTTTCTTACACTATGTTGGTAATTACTGAGTCTAGTACAACTTTCAGTACTATCTCCTAGACAATGACTTTTATTGTAACAAATTCAGTATTATGGGACAAGTTACTTTTTGGGGGTGATGTCCTCCAGTTGTGCACACTACAAAATAAATGAGTAGTTACATACAGCAGAAAAACAGTTTTATTTACTTAAATGATCTTGTTCAATATTCATTCTTTACTTCTATTTAGGTTTTTTTTCTTGTTTGGAGACGAGTAGTCTTTTCAGTGTGGGCATGCTTCAGATGGCAGGTATAGGATTCCGAGACACTTTATATAGTTAGGAATGGGACGTTTTGCTGGAAGAAAATATGACAGAGATAAGACTTTATGTTAAAAGGGAGTGTAAAGCCTATTTTAGTTCATGAGTGAGGTTAAATGAAAAGGAAAAATAACTGGCAGTCTGCTGTCTTCACCATTGTTCCACTGAACAACTCTTAGCTTTTAGTAAACAGTAAATGGATGTTTCATTTATTAAAATCATACTCCTATTTTCTGTCGAAGTTGCATATATAAACTGTTTGCTTTTGTAACCGTTTGTTGTAAAACTATGAATTATTTATAATTGGTCTGCTTTTTGCCCCTTCATACCTGAGTAGGGTCCCTGCAGCAGCCCACTTACTCAGCTAATACTTAAATATTAAAATAAATGAAAGCTTTATTCATCGATTCACTGTACACTGCTTAGTTATAAGTATTTAAATAAACATTAATATCTGTTTGAGTGATGAACTACTGACTTTAGATGAGTTCAGCATTATAGGAAAGAGTAAACCTGACAAATACATTTAACCATGACAGACATCTCTGTAGTCAAACTTCTGACCCTCCCAAGAGGAAGAAATACCCCATCAAAAAGTCTCCCTGATGCTGAAATCTAAGGCTAGTACTATTAAACCAGTCAGTATTGCATTTGGTGTTGTACGTGACTATTTCAACACTTGTTATGTGGTCAGTATCACAGACTTCTTCCACTACCCAGACCGTTATTGTCAGAAATATTAAACCCGTACTTCTAAACTATACCTCAAATTGCTTCGTAACACTTACCACCATAAACTCCTCTCTAGATAATATTACCAAATTTTTCATTTCCACTCTTCAAATAATTATCACATTTGCACCTTCTAGAAACATTTGTATTCAATACCTCTCCCCAGGTATAAAGGCCCTTGAAAAGTATGCATAGCCAGTCAAAAATCTAGACTTCTAATTAGGATAAAATTTGAATACTAAATAGCACTGATTATCTGCTTGTCATCAATAATATACAGACAGAAACATGTCAAAAATATACCAACAGTCATTACTGACATACGGAAAGCAGAAATTCAGAATACTGATGCTGTACGTTAGTGCAGAGAACAAACAAATATATGTTGAATATAAGGAGGCACAAACTGCATTATGGGAACAAGTCAGTGTGGCTGTAAAAGAAAATCCCTCCACTGTGGCAATCACCATCAGACATTTTGGAATATGGAAATAATACCAGTTAAGAGTGATGCGGAGGCATTACTACTGCACAGAAGATAAATATATGGTGAAACACACATTTTTTTGGTTTCTAGGCGGAGCTGTCCTTTAAAAACAAGATTAACAAGTGGTTTGTACAATGTCTGCCACTTGTTTAACTCTGCTCCATAATGGTGCCATATCCTGAGCCTGATGGTGCGGCCCTGCAGAGGAGGTGTCTCAGCAATAACAGTAATAATGGTTCTTAAACTGGAGTTGAGAACAACCCTTCCCTCTCTGCAATCTTAATGTCACCCATTTTTCTATGTAGTCCTGAAAAGTTTAAAAGAGAAGTAGAGTAAAATTTCACTTACGGATTGGTTGTCCCTCCAGAAAGCTGATGTTGTGCAGTGACTCACCCTGTTTGGCACGTAGATTTTCCAGCCAGTATTTAATAATAGTTTGGCGTTCCTGAAAAAAAAGGCTAAGTAAAGTTAAGGCTGTGAAATTACCAGTTTGACATGATTTTAATACAAAAAAATTGATCAAGGCCATGCTTAGAACTTGACAAATCAGAAACAAAGCAAAGAAAAAATGTTTTGCATTATAGAAACTAACATTTTTGTGGCCACATTCTTGTCTCTATTTAGTTTGCAGGTTTACTTAATGCATACAGTTACTACTCTCAAAGCCATGCAAATTCCTATACAACTATTAATTTATATGTGTAGTAACCATATTTATGTTTTTACACATGCATTTTAATGTTGTCTGGCAAAAGAAAGTTTTAATTATTTTTTTCTCCAACACAGTGGCTTTTTAAGTTGCTTGTGACCCTGCACACACACACGTCTACCTTTTCCACTCTGCCTGTTTCTGTTTTGGTGCTGTGGTTCACTTTCCACACTGTGCAATTGATGTTTCTATTCTGAGGCTCACTTGCCTCCATATTTACATATATATGAAAAAGATTCTGCTTAGGGGTCCAGATGTGACTCTGCTTTATACACTGTTCTGTGACTCTTTCTCTTCTGGGACCAGCTGTGGTTGTCTTTCTGATGGCATTATGCCACACCCCCTTATCTGGCTTCACTATTAACACAACACTGTGATTATTTCTGTTCAGAGGCCCATTTATATCTTTATCCTATACACAATTCTATGGTTATTTTTGTGCTAGAGCAGTTTTCTCCATACGTCATACTATTCTATGTGGTCTCTGTTTTAGTACTATAAATACCTTTGTGGCTTCACATTTCATTTTGTGCTGTTTTGGATCTGGACCCTATCTGTGGCTGCATATTTTCCATCTTTCTGAGAATGATTTTTGTCTTGAATACCTATCTAACTATATAGTCAAAACTGCTTTAAAATGATTAACTTTTGCAGTCCTATGTAACTCTAGATTTCATCCCATGAGAAATATGATTCTATTCTAGTATGCTTTGTGGCTGTGCGTTACAAAAACAGATTGTACTGGAGAACTCCCTTCAACATTCTCACCTGAGAAGTAAAGAAATGAAGCTCATTTTCAATGTTCTCATAGATGTAATCTTCTTCACAAGAAAACGTCCGGGTTCCTGCTCCAAATTCAGTTTTTACTGTTTTTCGTAATCCCAGTTCTTCTGCTCCTCGGAGCAAGCTTCAATTGAAAGAACAAGGTGAGTTAGAGAGCTACAGCCAGCTCTTAAAACATCAGAAACAATGGCTTTTTCAGTTGTTTATTTTAAGATTGAAGCTAGTAGATGAATATTAAAATAGAGAAGACAATGACAAAAATTCTAGCTTGTCAGCTTGAGATAGAAAAAAAAACAAGACTATAAACCAACGCAAGAAAGACATTTCAGGACCACACCATGAATGTAAACCAACAAGATTACAAAACATCTGCCTTGTACACATGTTTTCTTTGTTATTTCCCCATTGGTTATTATCACCTGAATAAGCCAATGTTGTCATTTATCATGATTTTAGGTACAAGTCAAGGCCAGTTTGTATTACGATGAGGAAATGCTTCCCATCCCATAAAAAAAAAATCAAGCCTTCTGTGGATGGAAGTATTGTTAGCAGTAATTTTAGAGCAATGTGGGTATGGTACATCTGAAAACCTGCAAAATGAAACGTAAGCACATTTTGGTTATATAAAGCATCAATTTATTGGACAAGGGAAGCTGTAGAGGAAGTGATTCAAACAGCAGTGGCCTGTGAGGAAGAACTTTACATTTAGTGACTCTCTCAGATAATCTGCCACTGTTCTGTAAATGAAAGAATACAGAAATTTAATGATGGAGTGAAGTAATTGTGATATGGCTGGGGAAAGAATTTGAGACTCAGGAACTGTGTGCTGAATACCACCTGACTTTTGGAATTACCAGGAAACAGCTGTTGAAGGAGAACTTAAAAAATAGTAAAACCAAGATCCTCCATTAAGAGTCAACCAAGTGTCATCTGGTGTATAGGATTAGCTCTGTTCTGATTCGAACTCAGCTATGCACACAGATCATCCCATCAGAGAGGAAACATACATGTATGTGCTTGCTGTCTTGTTCTTTGAAAAAAGCCCATATAAATAATTTGGTGACACATAAAACTGCTTAAAGGATATGTTTGACTAATAATTGAAGAAGTATGATTTTAATCATCATCTTTTGATCTTTTATGCACACATACATCACTTTAAATGGCTACTAATATTGATTCATTGGTTCTACTCCGAAGTGGTACAGTGGAGGTAGCCATGCTGAAATGATTTTGTTTTAGCCAAGGTTTAATTTCTCTGCAATCTGCTATATCTCCATAATATGGCATTATTTTGTGTTTCTTTTCCTTTAGTCATTTTCTGACACCTAAGAATGATAGTAGCATAAAGTAGGGTTTCCTTTGAATATCTCTGGTTAATTGCTATTTCATGGGTAGAAATGAATCGCCCCCTTTCTTGTTTCAGCAAGAAACAATGCCAAATTATTCTCCAAGATCTTAAATGGTGGTCTTTCCTGTTACATAAGCATCTCATTGCATGTTTTGTGTAAATCCCTGAAGGGCCATGATGGCAGAAGCACTATATAGTTTAAGAAACTATATTTGCCTACTACTTCATTTTTTGTCATCTTTATGCAATTGTCAGTCATTTCCAATGGATTTTGTTTTACTTTACCCATGGAAAAAATGCATCTTATCAGTATATTTATCAATTCATGTGTTTTGCCTACTGTTAATTAAAATGCTGTACACTTACAGTATCCTAATTATCCATTTGTTCCTCTGACCAGACCTGTACTGTTCATTTGTTCTTGGTTTGAGGATCGTGCAGACTGGAAAAGGGACCAATCATACTGTATGGCTGGAAGGGATTTTTCTGTATTAGCTTCTTCTTTGTGTGCCTGTAGTGTCTAAAGGGGTGGACTGTGATGGGCTTAGTGAAGTACATGCCTTCCTCTTTAAGCATGTAATCAAACAGCATTTCTGTTATAAGAAATCACCTAGGAAAGACAAAGCTTTGTGAGGTGATTCATCTGTCAAGATAATGCTCATGTGTGTGCCCCTAAATCGTGACACTCCCCCCCTGAAGGAGTGAATAAGCTCCACCCTTTTTTCCCTTCCCATCCAACTTCAGCAGTATTAGGCCCTCTGTTCAAACTTGGGTCACAATCCGGCTCCATGTTTCTACACCAAGAAGTTGAATGACACTGTTTCACTAGTGGGCCGACTGATTATTGACACGTTTAAGGGTATTATATAAGGTCTGACAAAATAAAACTGAGGGTATTAACCCTGTGAAGAGAGAGATAAACCTTTGTGAGAGCTATCACAGTTGAAGGCAATCCTACTGGGATTTTTTAAGAATGTCCACTAACTGAGGGTTTGAATTCTGGAAACATCTAGTGGGTAGCAGTGAAATACCAAGGAATCATGAAAAGGGGTGGCGGCATTGAAGAAGTATTATAAGCCCCTCCTGGAATAAGTGTGACTGCATGTATGTGTGTGTGTGTGTGTGTGTGTGTGTGTGTGTGTGTGTGTGTGTGTGTGTGTGTGTGTGTGTGTGTGTGAGTGCATGTGTGTGTGTGACTATGAATTAGAAAAGCCAAGATTCAGTTACTGGCAGTGAAGATAATACAAGATGGTACTGTGCACTCTTTCTCCAAAGGCTGTACTTCATATGACTGTGGTACGGATTATTTATAGCTGATTGCAAACAATGCCCAAGTGCCATGCTCTCTTGCACACAAACCCTGAGAGATACTACACTGCTGGTCCCAAAAGAAAGTTAAACAAAAGTATATCTGCTGTCTTGACCTTTTTGAAACACATTGATTTGCTACTATAAAATACTGCTTAAAAACTGAATCAGCCTGAACAGTGTTATGAGGATCACTTTATATTACCTATAATGCTTTGCATCGTGGGATATGTATTTACACTGTTCATTTAAACCAAGATCCTGATTAATTTGAGGAGGGAGACAGGTAAGATTATTGTTATAGTGTCAACAAGAAAAGGGGTGGAATATCATGGAAGGATAACAATCAGAAGTGATAATAGTGGTATAGGAAGTGGTCAACCACCATGTCGTACAGTGATAAGACTGTTAGGAATAAGAAGAAACAGTTACATGTAATGTTCATGGAGGGAAGCACCGTCACTGTAAACATAACAAAACATGGGTCATACTGGAGGCAGTTATGGTGTTATGGTAATGCTATCCTCCACAGAGGGTAATAGGACTTTGTAACATACACTGCAATAGCAGGGATAGGATGTAAGTTCATAGACGGGTCCAGGGATACCCAAGACAGGTATAATAACAGAAGGACTAAGGAAGGGTGACCTGTACAGGGGGTAGTTGCAAAGAGCATTGTACGCCAGTACTCTTACGGTTTAATGTGAACTCATTTGATAGAATGAGCAGAAGAAGTGGGAGGCTACAGTGTAATTTAAGTAGTGGATATAACCTAGAGGATGAAGGGGATTGAAAAGAAAACTGAAATACTGATCAAAAATTCAACTGGGTTGTCAAAAATGTTTTTGTCAGAATATGTAGACTACCAAATGCAGGGAAATATCATAATGAAAATATTATAAACCAAACTAGGAGGGCAACAAATAAGAGAACTGTATTAACCATAAGCCCAAGCTTCCAACAAACTTCTGGAAAAGAAAAAATACTGATGTGATGGTTAAACATGCATGCATACATACATTACAGTTTCAAGACAGAAAGTATGAATGAATCGGATACGTGTACCCATTCTGAAACACACATGCAAACATCTCTACCAAATCCAAAACTTCATGTGACTAATGAATTAATCTGTTCTCTTTGTAAAATGTTTATCTAAGTCAACATGTCCTACTTCAACTTCCAAACCACTCCAAAGTGGAGCTATTCATTCAGTGAACTGGTTGAGTCTCCTATAGGTAGAGCAAAGGCCTCTAACCAAGTTCCATTTTGAACCAAAAACTGAGTTTCAGCTACTTTTGTTTAGTTTTAGACTAATAAAAAAGTAAATAATCTATAAAATCATTAATGACCAGAAGTAAATATCCTCTCTCCATCCAGTAAGAGAGGGTATAAATGTAAACTTCTCACCCAGTTTCATAGTTTAGATGGTTCATGTCAGCTTTCCTTTTGGTCCCTCCTCTTTGTACTCTTTCCTTATATGGAGACCAAATGCACCATGAGAATTTAAGGGCAGGTCTGATAACAGGGATGTAGAACAGATGCCACAGTGAGGGGTATATGTTCTTGAATATCCATAAAATCCATCTCATTAGTTTGTTAGATTTTTATATTTGGTTTGGTCTTTGTAAAGTGTAAAAGGCAGTTTGCTGTCCACAATAATTCACAGGTCACCAAGTATCAACAACAACATTTAACCAGATGTTACATAGGTAATACCTAGTACTAATTATCTTCTGTCCCAACTTTTCATAAGGGCAGACTCTGAAGTTTTAGCAACCACATGGCTGTCTAAAGGCCACTACCTAACTTATCAGGTTCCTTTTGCTGGATGTTCTGATCTCTTGACTGAATTACAGTTTTTCTAACTTGCCAGTTACTGATATGCAAAGACAATGAGCATGGTTCAAGGCAAGACCGCAATGGCAGACCGACTCCTGCATAGGGACAGGGTCCTGACTGCGTGTTGTCCTTGGATGCCTGTTTAACAGTGTTGCATGTGCCCAACCATGTGTCTGTTTCTAACCCTAAAAATAAAAGTTATTTTTAAATAAATCTACCATGGTGAGCCTTGTCATATACTTTACTAAGATGAAAAAAGACTGTTTCCACATGTATAAAATCAGTACTTGGAGACAGTGATGGTAGGGGTAGATCATTTTTCTCAGACAACCCTAATAGAAAGTGTTCTGCACAATTGTGCACTAATGGTAGAAAGGTTAGGTTCCCCTTGACATGTTCCAATGATGTTAATTTGTTTTGTGAGATTGTGAAAATAAATTGGAATATTTCATATGCGAATGATGAGTTAAGGGAGATTGTTACTGAAAGACCGAGTTTTGCTTTCAGAAATAATTTATCTATTAAAAGACAGCTTTGCTACAGGAGAGATGAGACCCCACATATGGTAGCTTCCAAAAAGAAAGGGACATTTCCTTGTAGGAAATGCAGTATGTGTAAATATGTGCATGTCTGTAGTAGTTTTGTACTTCCTACACAGAGGTGTGTTGTAGAGTTTTCGTTTAATGCTGATTGCACTACTAAGAACATACTATGCCTTTTGTACATGCTGTGGTGCATATTGAGAAGACTAACCGTTCCTTTAGAGAACAGGTGTTTGAGCATTTAGGAGACATTCGGAACAACAAAGAAACGAACGCTCTGGCGAAGCATGTGTGGCCCAATAGTGATCAACATCATTTTAAGTTTTTTTGTACTAGAGATTGTTGCTGAGGGTGTAAGGGGAGGTGACATTAAGAATAAGACACAGGCCTGTAAGCAGAAATGGATTCTGTACTTTAGGGCAGATTACCCCCCTGGTATTAATGATATGGTTTCATTAAAACCTTTTTTAAAACAGAAACCCTTGAAACATTAAGGTTTTTTGTATGTGTTTTTTATATGTATATATTTTTATATATGCATTTATACATTGAAATTATTGTTGACGTGTTTTTGCACTTGCATTTTAAGAACGAGTTTTATGTATTAATTAGCTGATTGTCTTTTGATGTTGATTGGTTATTTTGAATATAAATGGATGAAGCTGTTGTTAACAGTGAAAGTGCTTACCATTAAACTTGTTTTTTACTTTTAGTGCACTTTGTTTTTCCTGCCTACAGGAATATCACATTGTTTTTTTAGTCTTAGGGAATATGGGTACTTGAAGGAATGAGGAGCGGTTTCTTAATATTGTGAAGATAAAGTCTCTGTTTGATACTGCTGTGTTGTTTTGGTCTGAACGCCCTTATGGGGAAAACAGAAAATACATATTGTTTTTGGAGAGAAGCAACCTATCTGCTTATTTCTGAATTATTTTCATTTATTATCAGTAAAGATGCATTTAATAGTGAAATACATAGTTTCTGCATACCACATGCATTAAAGTGGTAAGAAATCTCAAACTGTATATGCAAATGACCTCCTAATTCTATTGGCTGGGAATATTACTACAGTTTTTTTACAATGAACTGCAAAGGGGTTTTACTTCACTATGCCTTTGGTCTAAACACAATAAAGCAACTATTGATTTAAAAAGTCTGCAGTTTGCAGAGCTGGCGTTTAGGAATACTCCACATCTGAATGGTGAGGACTTCATCTTTCTTAATTACCATTTGAACCATCCTAAGGTAGCCCATCACATACGGGAACAATTCCTTTCATTTAGATGTCAGGTTTAAGTAATAGTTGATAAATACAAAATATCTGATGTACTCCTGAAGCCAGAAAAGTCCTGTGTACCTTCATGCCACAAACCAAATACTCCCAACCGATATTTGCTTTGACCACTTTCTATAACACTGTCCTTCTGACTGCATTAAGCAAGATGTACAGGTTTGCCTTTGTGGCAGAAACAGAACTCATCACTCTTTCTGTTACAGAAGGCAGGCCACTTACCTGTGGCTGGAAGAGCCACCTTTTGACTAAATCCCTCCAACTACATGATTAACTATCACAGATCCCAGTTATGGGGCTCCTGCCTTCACAACACCAGATTTTGGCCTCATTGATGGTGAAAAGGTCTTTTCTAAATAATATCAACTTGCTGGAACTAACTCCCAGGAAAATGTGGTAATGTAAATAACCTGGCAGGATTTCAAATGCACCAGAGGAATGACCGTCTAAACTTAGTATATACGTTTAAGCGATATAGACATGCAGACTTATTCATAAATGGGACCCCTTTTTTTTTTTGAAATGGCAGCATTCTATGTCTTCCATATGCATTAGACTAGTTTTAGTGTTACTTAATTGTTGTCACCACATGTTTGATGGCTAAACATTATTTTGCAAATACGTTGAACCTAAAATTAATTGTTGCTACCAGTGTTGTCTATGTGATAATTGCAAGTTTTATTTTGGTGAATGATGTATTTAGCCTGTTACTGAGCACTGTTTTTCTCCAGCTTTGGGGCTGGGTTGTGGCCTGTAGTGCTTGAAGTAGTCCAACTACCTGGCTAACAAGTAAATAAATAGACCAGTAATTGCAGTATCTCTGCTACATGCATCACCAGTGATTAATGACCCATTATGCACATTTTCATGTTGGCTCTTTGGGAATAGGTAGCCATATCTCACAGCCTGCATTAGCCAGCCGTGAAACCTGTGACTTTGTGTGTGGGGGGGGGGGTGCAGAAAGCTGCACTGTCTTGTTGCATAATAAAAGTAAGTCATTCTGTGAGTGCCATTAAAGTCCAGTAAATGCCATGGCTTACCTTGCAGTAGAATCCTGTCTGGTACTGTTAGATGATGTATTACTATTTATGCATTGAGAGAAGAACAAAGTAAACAAAAATACAAGTGAAGATGTGGATAAAATCCAATGCAGTCATACACAATACTTAGAATGTATACTCCTATGTACATATGAAATATGCACATTTAAAATGTCACATTATGAGATGAACCCCCCCCCCCCATAAATTATCTATGATGTGAGGTGTAAGTTAACCTACAGGCAGATTATGTAAAGAGATGTTCTTTAAGTGTATCTTTGAAAACTTTACCTTTAAAGCTTTTAATGGTTTCAGAGATGCTCTTAAAGACCATCTCTATGAATAATCTGCCTGCAGCTGCTACCATGACAATGGTTAGGTAACTTACCACCTCATATTACTGTTTGAATCCTGGTGGGTTTCATTTTTGGGTCTCCTGACCACTTCTTGCTTTTTAATCCTGAACCAGTGACATTTCCTCCCAATCAGATCCTCTACTTTGGAGGCCACATCTGATTACAGAAAATCTGTAGGGTCTCATTGAATTATCATTCTACGCCATGACATAATTCAGTAGCGTTCTAATTCTCCTACTTTAAATTGGCTTATCCTCATATAATACTACTTATTTACCAGCATTAATCAGGTTAATTTACCCTAATTAAAAATAAAATACTAGCTGTCCCTACTATTACTTACAGCAGCATTCATTGTTTTTATCCCCATCTGTTGCATTGTGCTTCAGCCTGCTTCGTTCACCCTCGCTATGCTTGGGCTCATTCCACTTCCCTAACCTACTCCCAATTCCCACACACCCCCACTATTCCTACATTTATTTTAAACAAGTCAATCCCCTCGTCTCAATCATCCAGCCACAACCCTGCTATCTTTCCACTTCACATACCCACAAATCTACACCACCCTCTAAAACCCAATCATTTAATTATAATACTCTTCAGGTGCTCTGCTTAAACCCCATTGCTAAACTCCACTGTCTACCTACAACTTTGTAAAACACTCCCCCCTGCCATAATTCTACCCTAACTCATTCCAAACTATAAAACATACCATGCATTCCCTCTTCTGAACTACTGTACAAAAGCTTACACAGAACAAGCTGTTAATCCTACACTGTACAATTATCCTAACTCTTACTTTTGCAGGTCAGTTAACGTCCTACCATACTGATCATAACATTATACCACAAACCCATTCTACACCATTTCCCCACCCCTCTCTATCAAAACCCACACTACTCTTCATATCCCCAACTATCTTTAATTGCTCACACATTGATCTACCCGCATTCAAATTACTTCTTCAGCTTTCTTACAAAAATATTTCCCTTCAATATGACAAAATGATATCCAAATACCTAAAAGTTATTTTCCTCACAACATCCTATGTTATCCTTAGTGGAGACATACACCTAACCCTGGCCCTGTAAACAACCCTTCTACACCCACCACCCAACTACAAACTATACTAAACCTCCCCAGGAAATGAACTGACCTGTTTATAATAAACCTAAATATAAGAAGCATCCTGAATAAAATAAAAAAACTACATGCCACCCTTTCACTATAATCTCCTGACGTAGTTCTTATCACTGAGACCTGGCTTAAACCAAAAATCAGTGACAACAAAATAGCTCCCGCATGGTACTACATATATAGGCAAGACAGAAAATCCAAAAAAGGTGGAGGCCTTGCTTTACTATTCAAAAATAACCTTACACTAGAAATCATTGACCACAGCCCTCCAGCTTTCAATATGAGAGATACTGTTCTCCAGAATAAAAACCAACCCATAGAAAAACAAACATAGTTTGATTCTATATTCCCCCCCTGGCAACAATATCAACACACTCACATCCATCCTACAATGGACAGCAAAAACTGTCCCCCAGAAGACTATCATAATGGGTGCCTTCAACATTGATTGGTCATCCTGTAATGCTCTGCACCCTACTAACCATATTAACCTTCATGGCTTCACTCAAATTATACAAACTACAACTAGGGTAGATGAAGCATCATAAAAGGAGTCCATCCTCTACTGGATCCTTATCAACCAACCTGTACTGTCATATCAATCTGGTAACCTCCCTGACTCTCTTACTGACCACCTCCCAACATTCGTTCTCCTGCACCATGCAAACCCAATAAAAGCTTCCTCTTTCCAACAAATTCGATATACAAAAAACTTCAGCCCTCAAGACTTTGAATCCACCCTCAAACTCTGTAATTGGAATCCACTAAAATTCCTCCCCTCAGACAGTGCAGTAGAATATTTAAGCATCACCTTCCTAAACATCCTAAATTCTATGGTCCACACTAGAACAGTAAGACTAAAGTCCAGCTATGCCCCTTGTCTCACCAAAGAAACAAGAACACTTCTTAAAGAAAGAGATAAAGCCTGGAAAACTTGGGCCCATAATAAAATTGCAACAAATCAACAGAAATACCTTGAACTAAAAAAATAAACCCAACAAAATAGCTGGACAATGTCTCTATTCGCATGCCATTGCCAAACATTGGAATGCACTCCCTCTCTCTGTTATCCAAATAGACTCTTTAAAATCATTTAAATTTGCACTAAAATAACCTCTCAATAACTTTGTCTGTTCTTGTAGTCATATGATTAAACCACCTTAAATGTTTTGGCCACTATACACTACAAATCCTTTTACTAACTTAATATAGTTGCAATTTACACAGTTTTCATATCCAATCTCTCTTGCTTTCTTTATTTCTGTGACTGAATAAACAGAATTGACTAAACAGTATTCTTACTTAAGAGAATATACAGACAGAATTACTAAAAATTTAATACACTATAATATGTATTTGTCTTTGTATATCTACTTCAATTTGTATTATATAAAAACTTTCTTGACTTTCAAACTTAAGCTGATGTTATGTAAACATTTCTGTGACTGTATGGAGCTTTTCTCCGTGGGCCTCTACTGAAAATGGGTCATTGGGCTCAATGGACTTTCCCGATTAACAAATGTCAATAAATAATAAATCTAAAACACAAATCAGATGACAAAAATCACTATATTGATATACAAACTAAACACAAAAGGAACCCACAAAAATTCTGGTTTGCTATTAACAAAATTCTACAACCAGGTCAAACAACACCCCCCCCCAATCCACCAGTAACTCCATTGACAATATTACCATCCAATGTATTTATATTTTACTGAATCCATAACCGCTGTAACTATCAGTAACTGCCCAACACCACACCGCTCTCTTTCTTAGCTCATAAAAGCAACCTCTTTTCTCTACAACTAATCTTAACAAGTACTATATATAAATATCTTAAAAAATCTTAAACCCCCAAACCTTACAGCAGACAAACTACTTGCTGAGTACCTTAAAATCACAGCAGAAGCCACATCATACCCAGTCTCGTTACTAATCGGCAAGGGTGTACCCTTGGTCCCTTTCTCTTCAATTTATTCACCAATAACCTTCATACTGCCACCCTACATGCTACATTGGTCTAATATGCAGATGATTCAACCCTAATCTGTTCTGCGCCAACCCTCCAAGAACTTCAAAAAACAACATAAGAATCCTTTACATCAGTTGCAAGATGCACAACTTATACTCAACCCAAACAAAACTAAGTTGATGCTACTTCATCCCACAAAAGCCACAGACCCAATCCCTTCATTCAAAATAATGTCAAGCAACAAAACCACTATTACCTCAGTCCCCCAAATCAAACGTTTAGGTGTTATAATAGATCAAAGCATGGTGTTTGACCTACATATTGCCAAAACAATAAAAAAAGTTCACAAAAAACTTGGAACTCTATACAGATGCAAAAATACTTCTCCAATAATACTAAAACCATTATTGCCAAACCCCACCTAGTCTCCATATTTTTCTACGCATCCCCCATACTCACCAATCTCAACAAATCTGACTTGGCCAAAATAAACTTCTGCTACAACAAAACAGCAAAATTTGCAACTGATTCAACCTTTAGGTCTCATCACTGTCGGGCCCTTAAACAACTGCCTTGGCTACAACTACCCCACCTGCTCACCCTTAACCAACTTACTATCGCCCATCAAATATTCTACCAACCTGAAAAAAAAACAGCTCTACAAGGCCTAATAAATCAATACTCAAGTAAATGCCTGCTATGATCCAGTAATAAATCACTGATGGATGTTACCAGAAGCAAAAATAGCTTAGGTGACTCCCTACACGTTGATAAAATCTGGAATGCCATACCCTTGAACATAAGAACTGCAGCCAACAAAACCAACTTCAAATACCTTCTCAAATCCCACTTAGCTAGCTCATGGATATGCACCTGTTCTGTCCCAGGCTAAACTACTCACATAATATATACAGGCATTTTGCAACACGTCTTACTCATAAATGCATACCTAGGATGTTATTCACATAAGGCTAACACTATCACTGGTGTTTACTTACACTGTCTTTTTCTGTAGTGTATACTCTATCATTTCAATACAACCACAATTAAATCCTGTAACTCCATATGACAGCAACCTTACATAGTATTAAGTAAATCTTTTCCCATTTTCACTTACCTGGTTTAAAAACTAAGAGAAGCTACTCAAGATTAACATATACAGGCCTGACTCAGTTTTTTACTTCTATTTTCTATTCTTTCTGATATCAATATTTTCTACTTCTTTCTTATCTCAGTGTCTTCACTATCACCTGTGTAATTGAATGTACCTTGACCTACTGTTAGGGTCTATATTATATCATCAACCGCTTAGCTTGTCGAATGCCGAAACATCGGCAGCTAAGGATTGAAAACATGCAATCTCGAATGGCCAGTTAAGCAAATTCTTTCATCGGGAAAGAAGTCACTTGACTATGCCAAGCTAACATAAACTTCCAAGCCATAACAAAGTGGGGGGTTTCACCCCCCCACACCCTGATATGGGGGGCCCCGTGCACCCCCACCCCCTAACTAAATATACCAACTCCGAGATCGCTCTACATTGGGGAAAGAGCAATTTCCCAATAATGGCCCAGCAAATTCTTTCCCGATGAAAGAATTTGCTTAAAATGGCAGTTTGAGATTGTAAGTTTTCAACCCTTAGCTGTCGACATTTAGGCATTCGAGAACCTAACCGGTCAATGATATAATATAGACCCTACTGTTAATGTGCTATATATGACTATATACAACTACCACTAAAAACCCTTAGAATTGTATATGATAACAATTTTGACTATATTAAGACAAACGTTCTATTGAATGCCTACTGTAACTTTATTCTTCCTGTTTTGTAATCTTGCTATGTTAATGTTGGAGCTTTTCTCCACGGGCCTCAGCTGAAAATGGGCAGTCTGCCCAGTCAGACTTTCCCGGTAAACAAAGGTAAAATAAATATTCAAAAGATCATGAAATAGACTGCACTAGAACTTTGTTTTTCATTTGTTAAGAATGCACCAAACATTTTACTTTAACTTCTTGGCATTCACTTGAGGAAGCAGAACCTTAGAGGCTGGAACAATCCTTAGGTGATTTTTTTTGTCGGTACAGCAAGTCAAAATTGAAGTGAAATGTTAAGAGAAACTCAACAAAAAATAAGAGTGGGTTTAAATTTCTGTGTGATGTTGGGCAGTAGGGTTAGCTGGCTAAAATACATTCTTCTTCCTGCCTCACTGCAAGTCCTACTCTTTTTGTCCATAGCAAGACAAGCATGTAGGTACTCCATGGTGTTTAATTATTTTGTCACCTAACTTAATACTAGGGCTTTCATACTACTGGTAAAGATAAAGTCCATTGTGATGAACTCCACAACTGGAAAGGTAAGTGGGATATGGGGGGGGGCAAATCCCCCCATGGGAGAAGTAAGGACTTTTCCCACTTTATGAAGCATTTTTCTAGTGCTTCATTGAGTTAAAGGCCTGACTGGTTACTTTCATCCAGTTTACCTTTCGGGGTTTTTTATCTCATCATCAAGTCTTTTGGCTTTTCCCGGTTAGGGGTCGCCACAGCGGAACTCCGGTCTGCTAATGATTGGCAGTAGATTTTTACAGTGCCGAGGTGCCAGCTCGACGCCCAACCTTCAGTGAAGGCAAGCCCATTCTACACATGTCTTTTGAACGCCACTCGACTGTGGGGAGGACATGCAGACTACACACAGAAGGCGCTCCAGCCGAGAATCGAACGGGAGTACCTCTTGCTGTGAGGCAACAATGCTACCACTGCACCACCGCGGCATGACCCATCAAGCTACACATAAACACAAAAAAATGATTTTGTTTAATAAGCTCTTTTTGGGCATGTGTGTGATGTCTTTATCTATTTTTGACCAGATTAAAAGTTAGAAACGTGAGTATAGGACAGAGATGAAAAGAGGAAGTAAGCAGAGTGTAGAACACAAGGTGGGATAATAAGAATGCACAACAATGAGGTACGATCATCCTTCTTGACTTCTCAGCTTAATAATCCTGAACAAACTGAAAATAAATTCTACTAGTGCCAAACTCAGTGAGAGATTTTTACATTTTGCTTATATTTATAGCATACTAATTTATTTTCTTATTTTTTTTATTACATTTATATGTGGTGATATATAAATATATCTGGGAAATTCGGTGGGAGTCTTTTTTTTTGTGGGACTGGTGCCTTTTTTTTTTTTTGGAGAAGGGACAGTTGCAGATGGAAGTCAGGTAAGTAAGAGCTAAATAAGGGGGGAGGTTAGGTAGCAGGGAAAGACAAGTCATGACTGACAGATTCTAGGGTAAAATAATGAGGGAGGGGAAACACAACATTGAAGGAGACATCTGAAAAACAATGGGAAGAAAATGGCAAGGGGAGGGTTCTACAGCATATAGTGGTGGGCATGGATGCAAATGGGTGGGAAATACTAGGTAGGACGATAAGAATGGGTGTTTGCAGATGCAGTCCCTGCCAGCTTAGATCTACTGGGTACTGCCACCACTGCTGCCTCAGAAGGTGGAGTCAGCACTGGGCAGGGATGCTAATTAACTAGTCATCGGAGTATGGTCACCACGCTGTCAATGCGATCATACAACCTCGTGTCTATTGTCTCCCCCACATGCTTTCCCAGCTTTGGCTGTATGACTGTTATCCCCTCCACTTGCACTGTGGATCAGCCTCTGGTGTACGGCTACCTGTTGCAGATGGTGCAGGGGTAGATGTGATAGGCTGGAACCCACATGTGCTTGGGGTGGTGGTGGTATTACTGCTGCCATCTGTGGGGGGGGGGGGGCAGCCTTACCTGTGAGATACATACAGGTTGCTATGCTATTGCATATAATACTGAAAAAAAAAACATATAAACATATGTATGAGAAACAACAGGAACAAGGAGGGTGGGGCGGAGAAATACAAACGCAATGACAATTGCATTTCTAACTATGTTGAGAAAGATACAATTCAACATAACAGACATTTCATTGTAGTAGTTAAACACTAATTTCATCTTCCCGTTTGCCCGAGTATAAGATATTGAGGGGGAGTAGCTAAGCAAAAGCCACCCTTACATGCAATTTGACTTAGAACATTAATGGCAGCAGCTACTTATCAAGACACCAAATTTGTGCTTGTGGTCAGTGATGCAATTTGACTTTTGGCAAAAATAAAAATTACATTTATAAAATAAACATGCTGATCAGACCATAGTATATCTATCACAGGTAAAAGAGGACAGATACTTCTATTATATATTGCAAAATTCCCAGCAAAATTCTATTCATGGATCTTTCATATGTGGATCATGTAATGGTGCATTGATATTACTGAGATGACAAATGCATTTTTCTATGGCAACAGAACTTTGCATGTGTGAGTGTGTGTGTGTGTGTGTGTGGGGGGGGGGGGTGAACCCACAGCCATCCTAACAATGTCAAAGTACATAGACTTAGACTTAACATGAGGATACACTTGTCTACCTATACAGGAAGAGGCATGCAGAAGTGCACTAGTAATATTACATACTCATAGTGTTAATCTTGAGTTATGCCAGTACTGACAGATGTGCTATTGGCGTATAAAAGTTATACATAATTATTTTTAATGCCTTCAACTGTTACTATGAAAAACAGAAATTTTTATGACAGCATGTATACTCACCCCAGCACTCTAGTCTGCTCCTGGGCATCTGCCTTTTGTTCTCTGCAAGGGACAGAGCTCTAAAAATGATATAATAAAACATTGGAGGGTGGCATATACTGGCAGGTTATTAGGTTAGCTAAAATAGGTTATAGCACTGAGGTGGTGACTCTGGCTTAACTTCATCCTTCTGTCAGTGAAGGAGGTCAGGCTTGTGTTGACCCATGTCACTGCAGTGGTGATGGTATAATTTCCCCATGAGATGCCAATAGCACAGGTGAACAGCCTTGACTAAACTACACTTTGACCTGGTATAGTCCTCCTGCTGGAACATGCAGCTGTACTCCTTATGGAAGATGTCCAAAAAATCTTGGACTCCTCCTCACACCACTTCTGTGCTGTATGACTTATGAAGGAGAGGGTAATGCTCCTTTTAAAGTCTTACTATGAGGGATTTCTGAAAAATTGCAGACAGTTGGTGCCCAAAATAGTTCCTGTGTGTCCCTGCTTCCATATGATGATGGGCACCTCATTTGTAAGATGAATGGCAAATTAGGAAAATACAAATACCACATTATTATGGTTCAAATGGCACTTTAAAGTGTGAAACATTGCAGCCGTCCACCCCTCTAAATGTTTCTGAGAATACATGCTCTACAGTGACTCTGTCTTCAGATGGTTAATTATGGGATGACAATGTTCTCTATCCTAACAACATAAATTGGGTTGCCAGGTATGTGAGGAGCTGCTCATAGGTGCTCAGGTGTATGCATGGTACTGTCTAGGAATCTACACAGTGTTTACCAGGTGTGTTTGTCATGCAGACTGAGAAATTAAATGACCTTAAATATCATAATCATTGTACACAGAGGGGTGAATCTACATGATATAAAAGTAACGAGAAGTCTAGAGCATCATCTTGCTTGGGAAGAAAAGAACTAAGAAGGGTGTTTGAAACCTGCGAGTTGCTTTTGCTGAAGTTTTCTTCCCGAGTCAGACATCTGCTTATCTAAGGTAAATCTTGCTTCTCACGCAATTTATTCAGTGGTAGAATTCTAGCTTTGACTGTTGCTTTACACTAATGCCTACGAGGATGTCAGTTTGTAATTTTAAGATGTGTTGGCTAAAAATGTGTTAAAGGGGACATTGCAGGTATACATCATGTTGTAGACTGCAGGGTTTTAAGGTAGATGGGAGACACCCCCCGGGCCCATACTCTGAGTAATGTTCATTATTATTTTACTACCATGTGCTTTGCACAAATATTATTAGCCACAATATTCATAACAGTTGAGTTACTGTTCATTTGCACTTTTGTAATTATTTTGTGGAAGCTTGTTCTCAGTACACATACCATGCTGTCAAACATAAATTGAGAGTGATATAGGCTTAGTAAGATGGGATTAATGTACAGGTTTTTTAAGGTCATGCAAGAACAAGGCTATTAATTCCCCTGTTTTTCATACCAACAGAGATACTGCCTATTATACAAGACCTTATAAAAAGTGTTGCATCTGCTGGCTCATCATATTCCACCTGCAAGCTCAAATTTATAAATGCGGAAAATGAGGTATTACTACAGACCTCCTGTACCATGGCTGATGTCGCTCAGCCATCCCTCCCATAAATATGCAGAGACTGAAATGGCCAGAAATCTAAACACATTGGGAGGTCAGGACTGCTGCTACAACATGATCCATCACAAGTCCACAGATATGATCCACGCTGCCTCCCACGGAGCAGAAGATGTGGCATAGCAATGGGAGGGGCAAATTGTGGGGGAGCTGCTGACAGAGATACCTCTTACAGATATGGAAGACTTACTGGCCTCACTGAAAGGCAGTACCACCACCGTGGAGTCTCACAGTGCATTGCTGGATATTGGGGCAGAACTGGACAGGCCCTAGAGATTTTCAGCCGCAGACGCCCCAGGTATGTAGCCCTAATTCACAGTATCTACAGCTGCAACTCCTGCTTAATATGTAGTCAGTGTAATGTTCATTAAATTTGTCTGACTTATGTTATACAAGTACATTTTTGGGGATACAACTTCAGTGCCCATACAGATGGTATGGCCAAGTACATTAGTTTATAACTCAGTATACAGTTATAATGTTTAATTGTGGTGTTGGGTCATACTTACAATGGATTTTTTTGCTTTGGTGTATTCACAGATAAATTAATGTCTGCCACCAGCTTGTGGAACCACCTCATTCTGATATTGAAGAGTCTGTAGTCTCTGATAATGATGACTGGGATCATCTAGCACAGTCAGGGTGTGCAGGGTGTGTTTGACATGGGGAGTGTGACCACAGCATTCCCAACAAAAATCATGGACACAGTCTCTCTGCCTGTGGATGCACAAACATCTGAGAGAGGGCAGGTTGATGGGTACACTATCGATCAGGGAAGTATACTGGTTTCTGGATTGTAATTCTGCATGGTTGTACCTTTGGTCAGTTTGATTGTGTGGATTTCTGATGGGTGTTATGAGCCAGGGTCTAGGGCATATCCAGCATCAGCCATTAGATGCCTCAGTAGGACATCATCTTTCACAAACTGTTAATAAAGGTGACATGTGCCATATGTGTGAGTCATGAAAACTGCCTGGGTGATGTGTACATACATTGCAAATGATAACTTATGCATTATAGACCACCTGGTAGTTGATGTAGTGATACCCTTTTTGGTTCATGTAACTACTTTCCAGTTCGCCAGATGGGGCCTTTATTTCAATGTTGATACAGTCTATGGCCCAGGTACTTCAGGAAAAAGGGCTATATCGCAGAACTTCTGCATGATATCTGCTCTGTCCTCTGTGGTATATAGTAACTACATATGCATTCCCCACATGCTGAAGCCTGCACCAGGGAGCTGCTGGAGTATTGTTAAGGCAGAAGTATGAGATGCCTCCATTCTGCTGAAAGGTCCTTGTAGCTATTATATGTAGACCCCCCACACACCTTATTATTCACTAGGATATGTACACCATGACTCCTATGGGACTGCAAACAAGGCAGGCACATTTTCACCAATTCATACATGGAGTCTCAGTTCACTATGTTGTTGTTGGGGAGAACATGACTTATTAAGCATGATCAGGTTACTCTGCTCCTCTAGGGGCAAAGCAGCTGCAATAAGAGCTTCCAGCAGATACACATTTACAGTGGCTGCGGCACCAGCAAGCATATTTGTGAGATGTACTTAGTCCAAACATGGGCATATGGCCTTGCTCACATCTAAGTCAAGTGCAGTGCTCCTATGCAGAATTTAAATGTTTCTCAATTGCTCCACTACCTTGTTTTATGGAATTATCATATGTGGCACTTCATTATACAGTCCTTAGTATATAACATGGCCAACCACATTATTTGACCTCACCACATCATGTAGCTGGGTTTTCTGAATTGCACCCACCCTGTGTATGGCCACTCATTGCAGAAATTCACTTAGCATGATGCAGCAAAGTGTACTGATTCTGGCCCAATGTCTCTGTCTGTCTCTCTTCTTTCTAGACACCCCCACACACACACACACACACACTCACACACAGATATATATATATATATATATATATGTATGGGTCTATGTTCTTTAATCGAAAGTACGGTTCCGTAAAAGTGCTTTTTGTCGAAAATGCACTTTCACGAACAAATAAAAAAAGCTAAACATAAAAACAAACAACAACACAGTAAACACTAATATGCAGGGGGGCAAGCCCCCCTGCACCCCCTACTTTAATATTCTCACTCTGAGAACGCACTACAGTGGGGAAAAGGGAATATTCCCTTATCCCCACTGTACTACGATCTCAACAAGAGTTTTCTTAGTTGTACATCAACAGTATACGTTAATGTACAACTAAAGGTACATGCTAATGGCATGTTTTTTTTTTGTTTTCTTTAGCGAAAGTGCATGTTCGACAAAATGCACTTTCGCTAATGTGATTTCGACAAAGTACGATTTGATGAACCATACTGTTGACAAAACAAGGACCCATATACACATATATATATATATATATATATATATATATATATTAAGATTCATTTATAATCCCGATTTATAATCCCGAAATACTGAAATATTGAATTTCAGTATCTTGAGACTATAAAGCCGAAAACTCACAAACCCATAACCCCAAAACTGTGAAATTCAAAACTGTGACTGTCAAAAAAACACTACACCACACAAACAAAATACACCTACCTCATAACACTACAACAAACCAAAACAACACACACAAACACAACAAAAGAAACACACACACACACTCACCCTTCCTATAAGCAGGGGGCCCCATTGCACCCCCATGTGGGGGGCTGTGTCCCTCATCCCCACCTACTTATATATACTAACTCCGAGGTTGCACTAAAAGCCAAAAAAACAGAAAACCCAGCACCACACATTCTACTCCCCCCTTGCACAAACACACATCACATACATACAAACAACACCACTCTCAACACTTACACATTCACACTCATACCTGCCTACCCTAACCCACACCCAAAACTCCCCAACACATTCACATACACACAAACCCTTCCCAAAACCCTTAAAAAAAATTACACTTCCCTAACGCACCATCACTGCTGCGGGTTCAACATGTCCGGGTTTGATATTCTGCAGTTTTGCGCATCTGTAGTTTTGACACTTTGGTCTTGAGATACTGAAATTCGACATTTCAGTATTTCAAGATTCCAAAGTGAACCTTATATATATATATATATATATATATATATATATATATATATATATATGTGTGTGTGTGTGTGTGTGTGTAATGCTTCTTTTGTTGACTTTTTTATTGGTGATTGCCCATTCATTGTGGTTATGCAACTGTGGAGTGTAGTTTAAATGAAAAAAAATGAGGGGAAAATCCTCACAGAAATGCAAATTTAGTTATGCTTTTTTATTGGGAAGCTGCATTTGCAGACACTTTTTGTACTTTAATAAAGCAGGTAACTGCCGCTTCACCGGTTAACACTCCTGCTCCAAAAGGCAAGAATAAATAAAAATAAATATATACGAAACTGGAGTGAAAGTAAGAATGGAAAAATGAAATAAAAGTAAATAGTCCCAGATATAAAATCCGCAAAATTTATTTCAGGCAAATTGCAAACGGATAAGCGCTTTCACTATGTTAGCTTCATCAGATCCATGATAAAATTCCCTAACAAATGGCATTATATATAAAAAACATGAAAGCAATCAACCTATCAAATAAATACATTAAAACTGTGTCTCTATTTAAAGACATAGCGTATTACAAAGAACTACAAAGATATGACAAAATATAAGAACAGAATATAAAATGTAAAAACAAACAAATAAATAAATAAATTGAGAAATGTTATTGTATTTGTACTTTGTTTTTGCAATCCCAAATGCAAGGTTATTAGGCTCTATAGTCAATCTACCATAGCTAACATAGTCAGTGCTTTATGGTTGATTATGTGATTATGTGAAGGTTGATCATTGTAGATCAGTCTTATTCTTCATTACTAACATATCAACAATTATGTTTCATCTTAACATGTTTTGTATTATAACTGTGTGCGTAACTTTGTAATCCTAGGGTGAATGCCATGAAGTTCTAGATGGAGATTAATCTGAAAAGGGACCAGACAAAGCAGTGTATTCTTCCCTGGTAAATAAATAATATAAATTGTAGAAGTTGTCATTTGTTTATAACACCACACTCACACACATACGCACACACACACACACACACACACACACACACACACACACACACACACACACACACACACACACACACATATACATATACTTCTGCAATACTATATAGATATTTAGGATGCAACTGAGACCATGGATGGGGTTCTGAAAGGGCTATCACAAGGGGTAAGCCTTATCACGAGTATCCAAAGCCTTGTGGTAACCCTGTCTAATTCAGAGAGACTTCTCTAGTACAGTGATTTTCCATGAGTGGAAACATTGTCATTGATGGCAGTCCCACCAGCTGTGGTAAATGGTAATGAGGCAATCCCATGGAGCAGCTAATGTTAATTTAGCCATGTGCTCTCCCTTAGAAATGCCTACTGCAACTAGTTTGCACTATTAAGTGATTCAGACAATTGCATGTCTGCATAAATTACCTTGGCCTGCCAAGAAATGTAACCCAGCCCAAAGGCTGCAGTCACACATGATCTCTGTGTAAGAAGATGCAGAATAGGGAAGTCCAGTGAAGCACCATGGACATAGGGAGTAGACATAGGGGTGGAGAGGAAGTGAGTGTGTCTGTGTGTTAGTTATTTGCTGAAGGTTTAGTTCCTTTAAATGAGTTTTTGGGGTACTATTAGTTCTGCAAAGGAGTAGGAGGTCAAATAGGATTTATCTTTTATGACTTGACAGGGTAGGCACTGAGCACAGAGAATCTGTCTTGATAACTAAGATTTTTGAGGACACTTACCTTTTTAGTTATAAATCTCTGAGGTCTCTCGAGTTGTGTAATAGGTTTTGACAAATGCTTGCCAGAAGGTGCATTATATATTCAGTGTTGGATCTGATAAAGAATATGAGTATAGGTGAATTAAGACTTCTTTGGAGGTAGTGGCAATCCCTTTTGGAATTAGATGAAACTCATACAACAGCTTTCTGAACTACTGTAGAGACATGCTGGTTAAATAATAAGGAATTATGAACAAGAGTGTCTAGATCCCTTACAACAGTGTCTGATTTCTGGGGTGCATCACCTATATTGTAAATTAGACTGTTTTGTTTACCAAAATGAACCATGCTACATTTTTTTACAATTAATTTGAGACCATTGTCCTTGCACCAATAGTTAACATGGTTTAGCCCATGTTGGAGCAATTGTGAGTCAATTGAAGACTGAATAACATTGACTTTACAGTCATCCGCAAACTTAGTTAACCATAGGTCAAGAGTGCTGGCATGAAGCCCTGCGAAATAAATGCCACATAGGAAATCTTTATTACAGTAACCACTGGTAACTTTTTTGCTTTCAGAAGTTTCACCTGCAACTCTAACCACAAGTTCTGTCAGACAACCAGTTAGCTACCCATAGCATAATATGAGACTTGTATTCAGATTTACAAGTTTATCAATAATGCCTGCATGGAAAATAGTGTCAAAAGATTTGATGAAGTTTAGATATGCTGTATTCTCTGCATAACCACTATCCATTGCTTTGGTTACTTTTTCAAAGAAATTAGTGAGGTTAAAGAGGCAGGACCGTGTTCTGACAAAATCAAATTGATATGGGTCCATGGTTAAGACATTTTTAATGTTCAGATTAATTAGATCTGAGAGAATGCACTGCATAGCTTTACATGGCTAGGGAGATAACTGGTGTACAGTTATCAGGGTCAGTAGTTGGGCCAGCCTTGTGCACTGGCAGTATAATAGCTGTTTTCCAGGCTTTAGTAATATAACTAGTGTAGAAGCTTATATTAAAGAAAGTAAGTAAGGGGTTCAGAATGAGCATATTTACCACTAATAATCAGGCAACCTGGTACATCATCAGGGTCTACAGATGGAGAAGGGCAGAGAGAACTTATTTCACAGTAACTGAAGGAGTGGCTGGGATTGTGAAACCTGTGGAACAGTGTAAATGTGGACAGACAGAGTACAAGTTGCATTCTTACTTTTTCATTATGTAACTATATAACTTTAACCATGAAGGATGTTTTTTCTAGATGGTACATTGACTAGGTAATTGAGTTTATATATCCTGTTCTGCATGCTAATTCCTATTTGTCACATTTAAAATATCCATTTATTGTAAGTAAAAGACTTTCTGCTAGGTTTGCCATATAAACTAGAACTAACAAACGATGCCATTTGCTTTACTTCAGCTTTTGGGCACATCTTTAACATTTTTTCTTTTGAACTGATGGTTCATATATTTTCTGTCTTGTCTGTAACTGTTACAAGAACTGGGATAATTACATTATGCTACTCCAAGGTATAGTTTTCTTGCTGGGAATATGCCCCTGCATCATTTACTGGGTGGCCTCTGATGTAGACTGAATGTGAACTGTAGGAATACTGATGTGTGGTGACATAATGACGAAGTATGAGGTAGTAAAGAACCACATAAAAATCAAAGAAGCACTTTACTGCAGTCTCATATTATAGTGCATACTATTTAAGCTGGAGTAAATTGGGAAGGATAGGGCAGTTGCATGTCAAAATGAAAACTGTAAAGTCTTACAGAGTTTTACATCAAAGAATGTCTTGTATCCAGGAGGTGATGCAATACAACAGCTACATGACTGTATTGAAGTTATCATGGAAATAAAACTAAATTGTGAGTCTGCTTTGTAAAATTGAACTATGAAGTCTTAACAATTCAGCAGTATTGAGTCACAAAATTCACAATTCACTTTATATCCCTCCTTCATGAAGCAATAGCAAAGTTGTTTGCATGCAACTTGGAAATGAGTTTGCAAACAGATGCAAAATCTCCTGGTATCTACAGAAAGAAATTTGAAAATGTCCATTTCTTTGCTGTTATGCCCTCCTGCAACCACTTAGAAACATTACTCATCGTCATAACTTGAATCATAAATAACAGAAAAGTTCATGTTGCCTGGGTTTGGCTATTTTAGTTCATTGATTTTGTCTATACGGCCTCCTTGAAAAGCACTCCCTTATTTCAAAATTGTTTTACTTGTGTCAGATATTTACTATAAAAGGAACATTCTTTCTATTACTTCATATAAAATAACACTTTCATTCAGTGGCACTTGGCAATTACCCAGACAGCATAGCGATCTTCTTGCAAATCACACATTGCATAATATCTGTGAAAGATCAGACTATTTGTGAATGTAAATGTAAAGAAGAAGGCATTATTTCTAGAGCAAAACAAAATACAAAGCAAGAATGTTTAATTAATTGCATTCATTGTACACAAAGAAATTGTAAGAATACTTTTCATCAAGAATGCAACAATGTTTCTATTAATACCATGTTAGTAGATTAACAATGAAGTGTTAAGTGGAGTATTATGGGTTGTTCAGTGCTTAGCTTTATTAAACAGCAATATACACATATAAAGGAATATGAAAAAATGGGATTAAGCTAGAAAATCTAATGTACTGTAATACATTGCTTACCACCCACAAACCTTGTGCGACACAACACCTTGAAATCTCTAAAGTATTACCCTATTAATTTTTTTATAATTTTGTTGTCCACACATTTTTAATCGCTGTCACTGCATTTCAGCTTCATTGCAAACTAACATTTAGCATTGACAAGTGTTTGTTTATTTATTTTATTTTATTTAACATTTGTTTACTGAGAAAGTCCGACTAGGAACTAAGCTAATTTCGGTGGAGGCCCAGGGAGAAATGCTCCAGACACATGTCTTTGTAATGTGGGAGGAAAGCGGAGCACCCGGAGGAAACCCACACGAACGCAGGGAGGACAGGCAGACTCCACACAGAAGGCTCTCCAGCTGAGAATTGAACTGGAGAACCTCTTGCTGTGAGGCACCAATGCTACTGCTGCACCACTGTGCAGTCCTCTAAATTCTTTTTTACTGTTAAGTTTCACAAACTTTATATTGGTGCCTTTATGTACACATTAATAGTTTTACATTAATCATCTTGTACCCTTTGTTGAGTTCTTAATTTTTTTTAGCAGCATTCTATTTACAATGTTAGTCAAAGTCAAAAAATAATTGTATTGCTTTTAGATAAATCTTTTTCTTTCTTTTTTTTTACTTTTTAAATTTGTTAATTCTGTACTTATTCTGTGATTCACTGGTTAGCCCCTTTTATTAAGCAAGAATCACTTTTACACTGCCTCTGAACTGATTTAATTCCCAGATTCTCTGTATAAATCAATAAATCATAAATTAATTGATTATCCCCTTTTGTTATAAAACAAAAATCATCCTATGTTCCACTTGTTCGTTGTGTTTCCATTCTCAACTGCTATGACATTTTTGTTTTCTGTTGGGTTCTGCTTGTGTCAGTTTTGCACATTGGGGCTCTGATTTGGAAATGAACTATTCAATGTTTATTGAGTTTTTTTACCAGTTTAACATTGTACTGTTTGTCTAGTAAATAAACACACTGAGCCAGAGCTGTAGCTGATGCTTCTATTTATTTATTTTGTGACTGTTACATAGGCATGAGGAATGCATTCACTTTTATACAAAAACAAACAGTAACACTTGATATGCCGCAGCTGTCTTTCTTGTTATCAAGAAATACAAAAGGTGAAAAAAAGACTTACGAGCAGATTTTTAACTAATTAAATACACATGTTTTTCTTCATTTCCCAAGCTTTCTAATTATTTTGTTTTTGCAGGGGTACTTTTTAATCATTATATATAATGTTACCATATAAAACAAACAAAAAAAAAACATATTAAGCTGGCTGCTTGTTGAAAGTTTGCAAAACATTGCAAAGAAGCCTATAAAGATGCAAATATTGATGATAGTTCAGTATAACTGCTTCTAAAATTGAGATCCCAATATCATGTAAAACTCTAGAAATATGTCTACAAATGAAGATCCATGAGTGATCGAGCAGAAAACAGAAAAAAGTAGTCAAAGTGTACAAGGTAATGAATGTTAAAATAATCTGATGTAACTATGCTCGATTCTGCAAGAATATTTGCTTATGCAACATCACACACAAGAGTTAGAGAAGGCACAGATGAACATTTTGTACAATAAGCTAGGAATGGTCTTAAGTTGTTTTATACTCAACTATGCCCTGCTGTAGAAACCTTGAATACATGGCCCCATTAGAAGAAAAAAAAGTTTTGCATATCACCTTGGTGGCTGGGATAAAATGTAAAACAAAAAGGTATGGCATTTCTGAAGTACTAGTAGGAGAAACACAAATGGGATTGTTTCCTCCAGTTTCACCAGCCTTAGGTGATGACTTCTGCATGTCCCTGGCAGATTCTGCACTCCCTGGAGTCACTGTAAGGAACATATTTTTTATATCCCAGCACTTCAAGACTATTCCTTAGCATGACCGACAGTGTCAAGTTATTACCACAACTCTATCTTTCTTCATTTTGTACAAACACTGTTTATTTCATTCAATGGGTGTACCTTCATTGAAGGTTGTGCGTCAGGGCCGGCAACTCGGCATGTAAAAATCTACTGCCAATCATTAGCGGACCGGAGTCCCGCTGTGGCGACCCCTAACCGGGAAAAGCCGAAAGACACAACAAAGTGTTTGTATCAAGATGACTGTAAACTGACTGAAACAGCAATGAAACCTTTTCTAACCCTTGAAAGTTCTTTTTCATTCTGGAGTGCCTTCTGATAACATCAGTTAAATGTCTACTGTTTATTCTTCTGCCTAGCACTAAATAAACTGTCATGTATCAGCGATACTGTGTTTCAAATATCAAGCATACGGCACACAAAGATTCTTTTCACTTGTAAAGATAAAAGACAGCTGCTAGATGTGACAAAGAAGGCCAGTGTAAAATAAACAAATAAGGTATCTTTTCTGGGTGTGCATAAAAGAATGAATAAAGATTACTCTGTTATCTTTACCATTATAAGATCAAAATTGGGCATTGTGCAAAGCATACAGGAATGCAAATGAACACAAACAACAAAGGTTTTCATTTCTTCCAGATAATTGGGTAGGTGGACTGGTCCAAAGAACCCTTTCAGCTATGACACGGGCAGTGATGTGCAACATAAATACTTACAATACAGTGGCACAATTATACATAGAAAGCTGATTCCATACTAATTAGTGCCTTTTAGCAAGTGCAGTGATACTAGTACAATGAAGAAACTGCAGTAAAACACAAATCAAACTTTTGTGTAAAATTTCAATAAAAGGCTAACTAAAGCGAGTAGTACTTATTAAATGGGGAGTTGCATTACATAACATTACATCTGCTTGGTGGTAGGAGCAGAAAGCATTCTGCCTGCCATCCATCTCTTTTTCCATCTGTTTAGTGCTCTCTTGAATGTTTCCATCCCTCCCAGCAGTACCATTCATTCCTGTAGTACTTTCTATGGGCCTACAACTGAATCTGAAAAGTAGTAGTTTCAGAGATCCTTGCAACACTTAGCTTGTGTTCTCTCAGGTCATATGCCAGGGATATTGATTTTAAGGTTTTTGAAAAAGAAATTCTGTTTTCATTAAGATGAAATCCAGGAATTATAATCATGAAGCTTGTGTGCAATTTCTGATCAATACTATTATTTCATCTTAATTTTAGTGTAAATGTGTCGGCACAAAATTAAAACCAATCCCAAGCACACAACATTTAATAAGTAAATTGATTGCATTTCTTTTTGCATTGACTATGTATAATATTTACTACCCCAAAATGCAAAATTACTAAAAAGCTTTTGGTTTTCAACACTTCCCCCACATTTTGTGTTTACCAGTATGCCTCTAGGAAAACATGTAAATTGGGAGACTTTATCCTTTTCCCAGTATCGCATGGATCTCTTTGGCGGTTTTCCTCTGGATTCCTTTCAGCAGCCTGATGCGTCTTTCTTAATATGGTCTGAAGAACTGCCCATAGTACTTACTTAAGGCGTCTACTAACTAAGGCCCTTTAGAGAAGAAGTAAAACTCCCCTGATTCTGGATGCCTGTCCCTGTGAGGATACGCCCCAACATTCTGTTTGTTGCCACCACATCTCTCTCACTCTGCTCCTGGAAGTCCAATTGAGATATGATTAGTGCCCTAGATCCCTTTCCTGTTGCTAGGGTTACTGTGGCCTGGTGGCAGTAACTCTCCAGTTGTTCACACTCAGCCTTGTTTTGCATCTTTCTCTTCACTTTGACAGACTTTACAAATCCTTCTTTAGACTTCTCATCCCATCATCCATTACTGCAGCTAATAATACTTTGCTAACAAGGTAGGCCCACTGGACACACTGTAGCTTTTTAGAGGTGACCAGGGAGCAGTGTCTAATTAAGTGACTTGCTGAAGATCTCACACAGAAGGGAAATAAAGTTTGATGAAATCAAACCCTGTACCACAGGGACTAAAGCTTACCACCTTAACCTCTGCACCAACTGCCAGATGTTGTGACGATAACAAAGAGACTGAATCTGTATTCTTTTCCACAGATGTGTCTGAAACATAAATATTGAGCATTAAATGGAGGTAGGCAAGACATCCCACCACGCTATCCTACTAGTCATTTTTTGATTCCTGATGTCATTCCTCTCACCAAAGCCCTTTGTGTCTTGCCTAACCATGCAGCAATCCATTTCCTCTGTTTTGGTTCTACCCAGACTCTGTAGTTTTCCTATCAGCCTCCTGTGTGAAACTGAGTCAGAGGCCTTGTGGAAGTCCAAGTAGACCACATCTGCTAGTAATCACCTGTCAAATTCACCTGTAATTTAGTCATAAAACCTGGATAAGGTTTGACCGATAGCACCTTCTGGTTCTGAACCTGTACTGTTTGCTACCTTCGAGATTTTTTTTTATCTAGAAATTCTACAAGCTTTCTCCTCTAGATTTTTTCTGTGACCTTTCCTGCCACAACTATTATGCTAACAGGAATGAAATTTCCCAGGTTTACCCATGTAAAAGGGTATCACAAGTTACTGTACTTAATCTTTTCAAGCCTCTGTTGTAATTTATGAATATTTATGCCAAATTTTTCTCACACATGAAATAAGATATAGCAATTCAATGCATTAAGCAAGCAGGAAATTATGTCTAATACTGTGGGTGTTACTGGGGAAACAATTGCTGCACAGGGGTGTTGTGAACCCCTACACCGGAGGAGGGATTCTACACCCCTGGAAGGATGTTATTTTCCAAATAACATAGGTTCATAGGTAAGTATAGGCTAGCTGCTCTTGTGGGCCATTTTAAGGCCTAGCCGAGTTCCCTTTTCATTGTGGGCCATTTTAAGGCCTACTCGAGTTTCCTTTTCATTGTGGGCCATTTTAAGGCCTAGTCGAGTTCCCTTTTCATGCTTGAATTAACCTGTCCCATTTGGTTAGAGATTGCCTCACCCACCTTGGACAGCATTATTGTGCGTAGGTAATGAGCTATCGGTTAACTTGTTTTATAGTTTCTCCTTTATTAGCATGTACATTTTTAAATACTTTTGATGTAAAATAATTCCTTTGCCTAATGTTTCAAAGTTCCTGTAGCATATGTAATTGTTTTGGAAGAAGTATTTACAACCAAAATTTACTGTTAATGTCAGCATACCCACACACACACACACAAATGAGCCCATCAATTATAGCCATTTTGTTGACTGAATATACCTCGTCTATCATTGAAACCCCCCCCCCCCAAACTGTCGTTGACTTGCCTCCTTTTATTTCCTGACAAATCACTGAGGAGTACTGGTCAGTACAGACATTGAACAAGAAATAAGAAATGCAGGTTTATGAAAAGCATCTTTGGATCCGAATTCTTAATGAAAGAAGTTGGTAGCTACACTTTCTCCCTCTCTCTTGCCCAGTGTGTGTGTGTGTGTGTGTGTGTGTGTGTGTGTGTGTGTGTGTGTGTGTGTGTGTGTGTCTTTTTTTTTTCTCCTCTCTTTCTCTGTCACACACAAGATTGATACATTTTTTCACTTCTCTAACCATGGATATATCTACACTTAACAAGTCCCTGTAAGTTCTATTGCAGTTAGTTTTGCTATCTGAGTTTTTTCTTTGAAATTAACTTTTTTATTATTTTATGCTTTTTTAATGGACTTTACTTGTACATTAATACCCTGGTTCTCCAATATGTACATTTTGCTCGTTGACTAAGCAGTCCTAACACGTGGCCAAGTCTCACAATGAGGCTATGCAATGTACAGTGAGTGTTTTTTTTTTTCTTTGGGTTCCTTAACAACATTCAACAATCAAGTCTCTCCCTCCTGGCTGTCTGAGTACCCATTCATTCCCGGGTGGTCCATGGTTCATTCTTTCCTTTGGGATGAGTGTCAAACACTAAAAGTACCTTCCTCCAGGGTGGGATTTAGAACTTTTTATGTATGCGCCTCTGCTCCCCTCCCATGGTTTTGACTTCTGCTTTAGTGTTGATGCAGTTTCATAGTTTAGTTTCATAGTATAGTACTAGGCTATCTGCCCTGGGGCATTTGTAAGCCTAGCCATAGTGATGTGGCTTTTGCCACCCCATGAAATGGTACAAAAATGTACAAAATAAATCTAGAATACTCTGCCTCTGTCTAGTAGTGACACAATGAAGGTCCCCTTATATAATAGAATTAGTTTACTGTGCCCCTGTCTAGCAGTGACACAGATGTGACCCCTGGGGTAAACTTTCGATCTCCCATCCACTCATCAAGATTTCTCTTGAAGAGAGTCAGTGAGGGGCTCTGCCTAATACGAACTGGGATCCTGTTCCAAAGCATGGGAAGCCTCTGGGTTAGTTCTACAACTGGATCCCCCCATATCTGCTGCCTTCACTTTCATGGTGCGATCTATGTACCACCTTAGCACAAGCAGTTGTCATGGTCTTCTGTATGGACCAGTCAAGGCCCCTCCCGCAAGATGGCTAAGTTGATGCCTAATGTTTTAATTCCACCTCCCTTGTGCCAGCTCCTCAGTACTCAGGCCACTAATAAACCTCGAGTCAACTAAGGCAAAGTTGGGGGCTTTATCCATGGAGCTATATAAGCATTACAACTAATGCACACTGTAAAAAGTCAGTGAACTTTTCTGTAATGAATAGGAAAGGTGATTTCATTTGTCACTTATAAATGATGGTAAAACTGATTAATATAGAGCCATCAACAAATTAAATCATTTTCTATTTATTAGCTTACTTGCTTAGTATTAAACTTAATTTACAAACCCATTTTCAGACAAAGCAAAGTTTATTTAACTGTATGAATATGAAATACATGAACTCTTGCTTTGCTAATACTTTGTCACACACTGAATAAAAAGTACTGGCTAAAATCAAGGCCTTATTTTCCAGCTACTTTTCAGTAAATTGGTAAGAAAGAAAATCCCTAAACAGCTGATGCACTTTGAAATTAACTATATCACAAAATACTGTTTCAAAGTCTACTTTCATAGGGTCACATATGAATACTAGACAAACCATCTGCAGACTGTTATAAGCCTAGCCAATAAATCCATATTCAAAAATTTCTTCCAGCTTTGAAGAGTGCAACACGAGCAAGTCTTGGGGAGAATATGTGTCTTCCCATCTGATTATCAAAGTTTACTATGAAGGTGCCAAGTGTACACCCTGCTTGTCATGTAGAGGAAGATTTTTCCAAAGGTGGAGGATATGTTCAGATATGACAAGCTGTATTCGGTACTGATTATCAAA